>NW_017306880.1:0-18307 GCF_000935625.1 Nanorana parkeri
TCCCTGAAATAAGGTTTTGCAGGTTGGGATGTCTGCAATTATGTCAGTTCACATCTTGAGCGATTTGCTATCACTCAACAGGAGCTTCTCCGGGCAACTTAAAATGAGCGTAAAAATGCATTTTCCACGCCTAACAACCATATCCTCCTCTGCATAACTAGTTTTCCATTGGCTAAAACAAAGAAGCTCAAGTTTGAAAACATGCATAAAACCACACAAGGTGCACAAGTACAAATGTGCTAAAAATACACACAAAAATGACCAAGGACGCAGAGGCACAAGTGTGAATGTAGCTTTATACACAGACTGTTGAATTGCAGTCCGTAAAACCATTTTAAATCACACACTTTTTAAAGAACATATTAAAGCAGTCAGCCACTCTAATTCGGTGTGTGGTAAATTTTGATGTGCAGTATCACTCTTGAGGTGCCCATACACCTGCCGATTATCTTACGATAATCGCGGGTGATCCCGCGATCGTAGGATAATCGGCAGGTGTATAGGCAGCGTGCGACCTCTTCTGCTGTCAGGTTGCACGACATTCGTCTTCCGAGCACGCTTGAAAACCTGACGCTTTTCGGCGGGTTAGTGGCGTGCTAGGAGACGAATGCTGCACGGGCCGGTGTGCGCAAGCGCACACTGCCCACTCAGCACTGCAATCATCTGAAGCACTCCCCTCATCAGGGAGGGCTTAACATACATACATACATACATACAGTTGGCAAGCAGTAGTTATATGCAAAAACATTAAAAAAAAGGTGTTGCTGACTTTTCAGTGTGGCAGGTGTTGCTGACTTTTCAGTGTGGCAGGGGAGTTTGAGTTGCAAGAATAGCTGAACAGTCTCTTATATTTTCAGGTAAACACTGCAGATATACTTTTATGTATTTTAATTGTCTACATAGCTGTTTTAATAAGCTGCCATGCATTATTCCCAGGTTTAAGATAAACTTGGGTCGAAGTACAGACATACGGTATGTATTTCCTTTGATTGTTATCTTGGGAAGAGTGAGAGGATGTAATTTAAATATACAGAAATATACAATTTATGGTTTGAGATGTAAACATTTGGTCTGTGGCTCTCGTTTTTATAGCCCAGTATAGGTGCTAGTTTTGGCTTTGGAGGTATATTCTTGCCCAAAACATTAAATCTGATTTCTAGGTATGATATAAATATTTTTACCATTTTTAGACAGGCTTTGTCAAAAGTTCACTTCAAAGTACATTATTTTTTTAGCCTGAAATCCACCTCCCATTTTGATTTCTGTGCCCATTAACGTTTGAATAATGCTTTTCTTTGGGACCGAATACATGAAAGCTACTGAATTACAATCCCCTAATATTACAGATGCTTCTAAACTACTACACATCAGTGGGATGGTGCCATCTTGTGGATGGGAGCCTGTTTGGGTGGCAGCAGGAAGCCACTGTTTGTGATGGTGACTGATTTGTTGGTGCTGAAGGAACGGGAAGGATAGAACAGTCTTCCTGCAAACCCAAAATGGATAATGGGCCATTTTTCTGAAAATAGGTTAGTTCAGGGCTCATAATTTCAAGTCTTGAGCTACTAGCCAGGCCTTAAGAGTTACTAGCCACCAGTTGCCCCACCTAACCTAGCCTTAACTCCACCCCTAAACACACCATCTTAAATAATCTTATGATTCTTATCTTATGATAGTTTCCGCTTGTAAACGGCAGATTAGAGATTCCTGCTGCAGGAAAACGCAAGTTCCTGACACAGGAATCCCTAATCACACCTGAAATATACTGTAGGTGTGAATGGGGCCTAATATATACATACACTAAAGGTGCGGACACCGGCCGATTACCGTACAATAGTTGTGGGTGATCCCGCGATCGTACGATAGTCAGCAGGTGCATGGAAGGCGTGCGACCGTTTCTACTGTAAGGTCACATGTTTTTCGTCTTCCGAGTGCGCTGGAAAACCTGCCGAAAATCTTAAGATTTTTGGCAGGTTGGTGGCGTGGTCGGAAGATGAATGCTGCACTGCCCGCTCAGCACTGCAATCATCGGAAGCTCTCCCGTCAGCAGGGAGGGCTTGCGATGATCGCAAGTACGTTCTGCCTGTCCAAGATGGGCAGATCGTACGAAATTATAATCACCTTACAACCATCGCACAACGAAAGTTGTGTGATGGTTGTAAGGTGTATGGGCAGCTTTGGTCATTTAACGCCACCCCACCCAAAAACATTCAGGGCAACAAAAAAAAGACAAATAAAATATGGGAATAAAAAAAAATACCATCTGTTATACAGTGATGGCAGGCATTATTATATACTTGACTATGTACCAAATAATTTTTATTTTTTTTGTTTTGTAAAAAAAAAACAAAACACCTTGGAAAAAAATGTATAGTGCATCACACATAGTTAATAGTAATGCTTACAGTTTATCAATTACTTATACATTTTTCAATCACATATATATTTGTTGCATTTGGTTGATTTAGGAATGTCAATAAAATCGCTACATATTAATAAAGTAAGAAGCTTTCAATTGCTAAAAATAATGACTCCCTATAGTGTAAGCTACATAAGCAGCATGAAGAACCACTGTATGATCAAACAATCGCTGGTGCATGCTGTTTAGTAATCAATCACTGCATTCTGTAATTGATTCTTATTGATTTTAGTAGATGATTACGTTAATGATCACTCATGTAGCTCTGTACTTTTAAGATAAGCGAACATATTTCTAATACCAGATTACATCTCGCTGTAGAACAAAAGCTAGTACTTGACTTTTTGCCATAGGTGACATCTCTAGGTTTCCCAAATTAGATTTAAAATTCCAAGCTAACTGAAGAGAACCGATATAGCTGTAACAGACGGCATCTTCCAGCAAAACATTTACTAGATCTAATCCCACCACATCCTGCATGTTTTACACCACTGAAATAGCAATAAACAGTGTTGTGAACAGCTGAAAGACCGAATACTGGATATTTGTTGCCAAAGGCTGATTACTACACAACATATAAAAGTGACATGCTTTTAAATCCATTTTGCATCTTTCCTTCTGTACATAAAAAATCCTTAACTCCCTTTTTGTGTGTAATGTGCGTAACTAAATGGTATCTGCTCCTTAAAGCCTAAAAGATTTGAAAGTCAAGCAAGCTAGTTTAATAGCAAAAAGCTGCACGGAGCCAATCAAAGCAAAAAACACCACATTTCCAGCCCAGGGCTTCTCTGCCAGAGTTCACTGCAAAGTCATTGAATTAAATCAACTTGCTAATACAGCATGAACCACCTTAGATTAGCAGCCTGTAGCTTCTTTGTATGTTGTTCATGTACAAGGGAGGACACTAGGTAAACCATCAATGACTTTGAACCACACTGTAACCACTTCTCCTCCAGCTATGACTTGCAACTGACATTACGCAGTTGTTTTAAAAAGGGAAGTTCTAGTTTACAAAAGTGTATTTTTATTGAACTAAATGATTGCGGTGATGACTTCCTCATTTCCCACTGCAAGACATTTAACCATCTACAACAGTAGCAAGTGCAGCCTCTTCCTATTTTTATCAGGAAAGGTCAAACTCTCAGTAAACCCTTTTCATGGCAGACGTATTTCAGGAAATACTTTGTGGAAGGCTACCATGAGAAAAAAATAAGTCCCTCTAGATAATCCAAAAATAACTTTCCCTACATGGTGAAATGGGGACATTGTAAGCAACCTCAGAGGAAGGTTCGCTGCCTCATTTTAAACCACAAGAATTTCATCTTGCCCTTGCTAGCTAAATCATGAGCGCAACAAAGTCTAGACAATTCTAAGACATGTTTCCAAGTCATTAGAATTGGTAGTGTTGATACGGTCAGTCGTGCAGTTTCTAAAAAACAACTAACCCAGGGATTAAAATTTCCACTCGCCTGCTCGCAATTGGCGAGTAAAAATAAAGTGAGGGTGAGTGGAAATTTGGGTCTCCAAGTAACGGTCCAACTCAGGCCCGTGAGCGGGTACTATGTGGCCCGCAGCCAGCTGACATGTCAGGCACACAGTCTCAGACTGTGTACCTGACTTGCAGGAGCAGCTGCACAGTCTGCATCCGTGTCGGATGCAGACCGCAGAGCTGCTCCTGTCAGCTCCGGCTTCCTTTGGCCGGAGCTCTGACAGTTCTGAGCTCCGGCCGAAAGAAAGTATGTATGCGAGGAGGATCGATCCCTGGTTATCTAGGGGTGATTAATGAGGTCTGCTGCAGACCACACTAATCACCCCCAGATAACCAGGGATTGATCCTGCTCACAGCCTCCTCCCTGCAAAGACGTGAACAGGTGAGGGGGCTCGGGGGGTTTGAGTGTATTTTGTGTGTGGGGGGCTAATAAGGGGGAGTGTATTTTTTTATGTGGGGGGGGTTAATAAGGGGGAGTATATTATTTTATGTGTGTGGGGAGGTTAATAAGGGGGATGCTAGCAGTAGATATATGCAAAAATCGCTGAGGGTTTATTAACCCTTTAACTTACCTGATCCCTGCACCTGCCGGCTCCCTCCAGGCTACAAGACCAGTAACTTCTGTCTCTCCTCCCCTGAGAGGCTGATGTCATCTCCTCTAAAGCAGGTGTGTGCAACACTGAGCGACATTGCACCAGCCAGAGGGGTTGAACAGGGGACCACTGTTCAGCAGGTAAGTAAATCTGCTTTACCCCAACCCCTAGACAAAAATGAGCACTTTACATTTGCAATGGGGGTAGGGTTGACGCCACTGCAAGGGTTTTTTATTTCCCTTTTAACTACCAGAACTCAGCTTCAAATGAACAGTTTTCCCTGGCAAAATATTTCTAGTTTTTGCCCAGCGGTGCACCTCTACCAATTAATATCACTCTGCTACTTGCCGGTCTTGCAGGTTTGCTTCCTAGGTTAGCTCCCTGCCCAAGAAAAAGAGGTGATGCCACTGATCGAATCAGGAGGTGAGAGAGGAACCTCAGATGCTCGCAGTGCGTAAATTACAATATAGGACCTACAGAATTACAAAACACATTTAATTCAGCTGTGTATTGAGCCATTCACCTGGAGCTTTACTTGAATGGACAGGTATCAATACAAATAACCAAAATATTAAAACAGCATTTCAAACAGTTAGGTGAAAAATGCAAGTCATTGATATATCATTCACTTAAGGTGCATTGCAAAGACAGAAAGAGACCTATGTGATCAATTCATTCTTTTTTGGATTAGATAGAAATGCCTACTGCTTTGTGCTTCCCCCGCTTACGTCTATAACATTCACTACTTCAAAAGCCAGGGTAAGACAGGCTGGCAGAAGCGCACATCTCCACTGAATGCATTCCATGGCATTCACACTAATGAGAACCTGAGTGAGGATGATGAGAAGTGCACACAATGTGAAAGACGACCTCACACACATACAGGGGTCACCTGCAAGTCTGCACATCATCCTTTAGGGAATATCGTCAGATTTTACACATGGAAGAAACTAGCATTAGAGAAATGTCAATGTATTAGTGCTGGGGAGTTGATAAAGGTTTAGCTGACCAAGTGTGCTAAATAAACATTCATTTTTGGAAACCGGACTTGTGCTGTAAAAGCTCCATTACAAACAGCAATAAGACCTATATGGCCATCCGCCCTGTCACGTTACTTGCGCCAAATGTTCGGCTTAAATTTACATGCTGCGAAGCCAGCTGCCCCTTGCAGGGATAATCTGCGTTTCATTCATGTTGAAAGAACGGAAATCTTTTTGAACTTTTGCCACCAACACTTCACCGCATACTGACTGAAATTATAACTGTACTTTGAAAAAGTAGCTTTTCCTCAATTCTGTCCACATCTATGAAGACCTGGGAATCAATGTAGTAAAGAGGGTTAAAAAAGGCCTTCAAGCTTAAATTACGTTATTTACCTAATGAGTTCTGCTTTTTGCACAAAGTTTTAGGGCTTGGTGTCTTCCTTCTGAAAAGGTTGCAGAACCTGATTCAGTATTTAACTGAAACCTAAACCACCAGGTTCACCAAGAAACCATCCTAACCTAAGATTCCCTCTTCTCCTAACCTGTCTTTAAAAATCAATATATGCTATACACCGCTCACAAGTTGAAGCAGAAGTCTCTAATTCTAAGAACAACCTTAGGTTGCCTTCTACTGGTTAATTTTAAAGGGGCTTAACTTCACAACTTAAAAACTTTGTTCTGAGTTTTCACTTCAAAATCACTAGTGGCAGTAGCCATTTCAGTCTACCGGGTCTGAAGCCATGTCCTAAGTTATTACCTTTTAGCAACATTCAGAGATACTCACATACAGAAGAGCCAGCCTGTTTTCTCCAGTTCTGCAAAATAGCTCAAAGATAAAACCTTCCAATGAAAATTGCCATTTGGCCCTTTGGGTGATTTACATTAATGAATGGACAGGAAAACCAAGAGGGACACCCAACAACCTTAGAAGAATCATAATAAGCCATAAATGTGGCTTGAGGGTTGGATCTGTTATATTGAGTTATTTTATGCATTTATATTGGGGTCTATTGATATTCTAACCAATAAGGATTCTATAAATTAGTGTTTTAATCTTACTAATGTGAGGTAGTATATTTGAGCACCGTAAAAGCCCCAATCTTTATTGGTATTTCTAGTAAAGGCTAACAGAAAACTAACCATTACTCAACCAAAGCGATTGTATTGTGTGTGTAATTACAATTTCACTAGAAGAAAAAAAAAAAGCCACAATATTCAAAAAAGACTTACCCTAAGTGTGCATGAAGAAAACAATGTGAAGTTAGAAATAAAATGTTCTCTGCAGTATGTTACTGCTAAGCTTCTAAGCTGTCAAAATCTAACCTATTAGCCTTGGTATCCAAACCTGGAAGAGCTGCTATTAAGGGAATGAGCTTTTTATCTACAGCAGACAACTAGAATATGTTTCTTTCTGTGCCCATCCTACTTCAAAGAGAATTAGCCTTTGACACCTCATGGAGTGTAATACACTTAAAATGTAAGTAAACCCAACAACTATTTTTCAGTATGTTTGGCATCATGACTCACTGTAAACAGTTTTCTTAAGCAAATCTTTATAAATCTGCTGGAAAGACTCTTACCCTATGATCTTGCCAGTAACATGATTTCCAAGTGACAATACTAAATAAGCCTCCTCCTTGCAATAAGCAGAAACTTTTTCAGCCTACCATGCAGCTGGCCACTGGGGTGACTTGACCTGATAGGCATCCCAATGACCAACTGAAGACACGAAACAAGGCAGGCCAACACTGCTAATGTGAGGCAATGGTTTTGTCAGCTTGCAACTGTTAATGACAGGATCTCCAGGGAAGAAACTGTAACAGAGATTCACAAATCTGTTGAAGATCTTGCAGTAATTACCAGTTCAGATACCAGTGCCGATACTTGGTATTTTTACGAGAAGTACCAGGGTTGCGGCGTTTGCAGCTGTGACAGGGCCCTGGCGCTCCACCATTGTCCTGAAATCATTAGCCTGCATTGTTTTTGAAAAACTGCCACATGACAATAAACAAAAATGTATCAGTACTTGTATCTGTGAGTACTTGGGCAAGTATCAGTACTTGTACTTTGAAAAATGGTATTGGTGCATCCCTAACGTAGATTTATAAAAAAAAAAAAAATTAATTGCCGTCTGGAGACGGCAACCGGCAGATGCTGCAGTGCCGTCAGTCCTTTTTTTTTACTACGGGCGGACGGCAAGAGGTTAAAACAGGGATGTACAAATCCCAGGAGCTCCATATGAACCTTAAAAATGGCCGCTGCCTCTTAACGTTTGAATTTTTCCCTAGTTTAGTCTTGGAGCTGGAAAAGTATCTGTACATGTACAGAGTACGGTACTTGGTATCTGAACATCCCTAGTAAGAACAGATTCCTTGCAGTCCCCAGGTCCTGGCCTCAATTCTCACCGATGTCATCAACTAGCAGTTAATATAAATTTATTCTGCAGGCAGTTAATATCTATTTACAAACACAAAATTAGACAGTATATCATTTTTTTTTTTAATTCGCCTATGTAAAAATTGTTAACTCCTTCAAGAGCAGGGATTAGTGTGATTCTCTACAAGCCACTGTAAAATATGTATTTCCTATGTAAACCAGTAAAAACACATTAGACGTAGTCATGCAATCTTCAAAATTGTAAATGTGAATAAAAAAAGGACAGCCTAATTTATTTCACCCTGGCCCTATAATAAATGTCAGATTCTTTGTCTGTTATGCAGAACCTACATAGAAAAACTAGTTAAGCCACCCTGCAAGCAGAGCAGCAAGCCTCCAACAACTACGGAGTATCATTATAAACACACGTGCTTTGAACATTGGAGCCAAGCCTACTCAGGAGTTTCCACGGAGGAAGAATGTACAACACCCCCAAATTTAGCCAGCTACCCAGAACGGATTTACACACTGACAGGGTGACAGGTGGATTTTTTTATGATCAGTTCTGACGTGAGCAGCTATATATACACATGGGCTACTGGTTCAAGATCAGATTTTCTGAGTTTAGCAAATTGTACTTAATTTTCTTTTTCAGGGGGGCGGTGATACCACACCACAGCAAAGAAAACTACAAAGTTAATTATGTAAAAGAACCAGCATTACAAACAATATCAATATCACCATTTTATACATGAGATTCAGCCCATCCATAACCAACACTGCAGTTTTGTTGTGGATGCCAGCTGGATGAATAGCACAACCTAAACGGACTTCAAGGTTGAAGTAACTTGTTTTGTTTTCCATTGTATGCAGAGGATAATGAGAGAGAGAATCTTCCAACTACAAAACAGAAACAGGGCAACAGAAGAAAAGAACCAACACTGCTCATGGTGCAATGTCACTGCTACGATCTCTTGTACCAAGCTGGCCATACATACTAAATAGCAGAAGGATGTGCAGGCACGATTCAACCACCTAGAAGCATCTGTGACAGTCAACACTTACCTAAACACTACTGGCCAAGCTGGGCAACAAGTTATGTCTAGGCCTACAGGAAGTGACAGACAAGCAGTGCAGAAGATACCTCCACTGTGGACTTATCAAGAGCGCCAAACAGCCATTAGAGGAGGTTTTGGTAACCTGTTTGACCGCTACTTCCCCCTTCAAAAATGACTGGCCGGTAGGGAATGTTTTAGGCACATCATACAACTATGGATTGCTCAGCCTACCAGTGTTCACCCACAACTAATTTTGACAGCTTGAGGCAGAGAGCTGTTTCAACTATAGCAGAGCTCCATAAAGAATAAAAGTTGTCACAGACACTTGAAGAAGCAGAGCCAATATTTATCCTGGCATTAATCTTCTTTAAAGTGGATAACACACTTTCAAAATAATCCAAAAGCAAAATTAGTATTTGTATTGCTCATTACTGCCATTAATAGATTTCTTCACACACTATCAGAGGCAATAAATGGATGCCAGACTTTATAAAGGCAGCCTTTGATATATGCAGGCCAGCGTGCTGCAAGCTGGATGGTGGTTTGAAGACACGGCCCTCAGTTCTGCAGTCATGTCAGACGCAGCAGCTCATAAGCAGTATTGGTAGCTTCAACTGCACTAAAAAAAGGACAGGAAATACTTTCTCAGAGTGAAAATAAGCAGACAGTAAAACGCCAACTCAGATAAAAAAAAAAAAAAAGTATTACTGCATTATAATTTAGAAAGATAACAATGTATAAAACTGCAGTAGCATCTGGGTTGGTAGTTGTTAATGAACGCTCCCACTACTGAAATACTATGCATATGGTTCTGCTCAGCAATACACCCACACAGTAAAGTAGTCATGGTGTTGAATCTCAGTTCTGAAACATACAACCTTAAAAACGATCCGAGAGATAGAAACATCCACGCTGCTAGGAAACAGGATCCCTATGAGATACTTTGTGGTCTTCGGGATAAAGCATCAAAGCACCTGATTAAAATGTCTTGATTGGCCATCACCAAGTATAAAATGTCAGTGATGTATGCTCTAAAATGACATATTTGACATGTGACAAATGACATATTTCCAGAGTTTTCAAATCAATTCATGTATGCAATATGTTTGCATGGGTACCTGTTCCTTAATTGCATCCATGTGTAAACAACCTACATAATCCTGCAGTACATACATTATGCACAGCACATGATCGTAGTAATTTCCCCTTTTTTAGTTTCCTTTCTATAATAGCTGACATTATACCCATTTAGGGCTCTATAGATCTAGAGTTGAGCGATCACAAACTGCTGATCACTCAGCTTAGGGTCTTCTCCCTGCAGAGAGCGATGACTGTCAGTCACCACTCCCTGCAGGGATTCCCCCTCCCCTTTCTCTAGTTCTCACTGGAGGGACATACAGGGGAGAGAGCAGGCACAGCTGGCAATGCCTCTCTATCAGGCAGCGTAGTGAATACAGACAATATTGTCTGAATTCTTCCTGGCTACAGCGCAGCTTTGCTTGGTCAATAGTGGGCAGTGGCCCGCTACATGCTGACATTGGGTCACAGATGTATATAAATTACAAGACTAACTGTGCCAAAATTACCAATCCATGGGGAGGTAAACCAGTATACCTGTATGTATTCCAACTGCCTTTAAGTAGCTATTTGACTTTTGATTTATTTATCCTGCATCAGGACAGCTATCAGTCCCAATTCCACCAATGTCCTTTGTATTGGTGTTGTAATATTTTTCAGGGCCTTTATGTCTTTAGTTTTATATCAACTGCAAATATACAACACCAGTTTCTATATAAAAAACCATGCTAAAAATGTAATACTGCCTTTAGCCGGGTATACACATTCCAATTTTATCCTTCCAACACGCCGACTGAACGAAAAAACAAAATAGAACAGATTCCTCTATTAACACTTCCGAGCGTTGGACGAATTCCCACTGTTTGCATTGCATTCTGATTGGCTGCTAGAGTCGTTCGGGTGAGAGTTGTCCAAGTGGCTCCTTCGACCTGCTAAATGAGGGATGCTGGGGGGGGGGACACTGGGAATTTCGGCCGGCTCATCAGAAATTGGCCAAAATTCATCCTATGTATATCCTACCTTATACAGCAACAACAAGTACACTAAGGCCCCGTTCACACTGAGCGATTTATCGCGCTGTAATTCCCGCTATATCGCGGCTATTTACCGCGCGATATCGCTCTCCAATGCTTGGCAATGGGGCAAAGGGTCCTGCTGTCGCGGGTCGTGCGTCGCTACAGCAGGACCCTTTTTGGAGCGGATTTTGCCGCGATTCTAGCTTGCTCAGTGCAAGCATTTGCCCGATATCGCGCGATTTGCGAATGGGGCCTAAAGGGGTGTACATTACTTGTAGAGTCACAGGTCACCCAGGTACTGCCATCACACCCTGCTCAGAAGATTTGTTAGGCCACAAGATAATGGAAAAAGATGTAAAAACCCTCTACCAAAATTAGAAGCATCTCTCGTTTCAATATTTTACATATCCGGTCCCTGTCATCATTCATCATTTCTACTCCCACATACTAAAATGACATCAGAAGTAAGGCATTGTTTTAAGAAGAGATAAGAGGTTTACATTTCTAAATACATTTAACCCTTCCGTATTTTTCTTTCAGTAAGGGAGCTGCTAGCATACCGTTTATGGCCTTACACTGTGATGACGCCTGTGCTAACATATTAGGCCTTCTACCAGCCCAGCTTACATACAGCAGAATAAGATAAACCATTACCACAGCAAGAGATTAGCTTTTTTTCCGGCTTCAGACCTCCTGAGTAGCCACACACAAGAATAAATATTCAAATTTCTTCATATGTAGATGTCAGAGAAATGGGACACACCAAATGGAAGACTGTTTGCAAAGAAAAGATTTCAGGGTTTTTTTTCAAATGCATAATGAGGCTATATTATGCAGCCATCTCAACTCCTGTTTAGCACAGTATTCAAAGCCATAAAACTGACACAAGACCGTAAGATAGAACTATAGGCTCATGGAAATAAAAACCTACGCTAAATCCTAAGCAGCACCAGACACTATATATGCATCTTTGAGCCAATTTTAGAAATAAAGTTAAGGCACGGAATTTACCTGAATGGACGAATGCTATTTTTAATATACAGTGAAGAAGTGTCTATACCTCCACCCCTATGCGGAATCCCAGTTACCACCAGTTGTGTGCGCCGTGTCAGCTTGGACTACTGCATGACACATTGACGTCATCCAGCCACACGTTAACATTCCCCCAGCAAATGTACACACCAATCAAGGTCACCAGCACCACCTATTCCCTCCTAATCACGCCCAACAAATTCTAGCCCTGTCCAGCATACCTCATCTCCGGCACTTCTGCATAGCAAGGCGAAGCTCTGGACAATCCCACCCTCCACACCCTTTGGTCTTATGCAGAGGCAATGCTGAGGGTAGTTTAAGCATAACAAAAACAACTGAAAAGGCAACTTGCTCCACTGCAGAATGCTGTTCTGATGCATGTTTACTATGACTGGCAGACATTGAGAACTTAGTTGTACTTTAAATGAAGGTGGCTAGAGATGGATGTAATCTCCTGTTTATACTGCGAGACATCCTGGGAGCTGATAGAGCCAGGTAATTAATATGCACATACTGACTTCCGGCTGGGAAGGCAGAGTTCTGGCACAACTACTCCTGCAATGTGCACCTATTGGCCAGAAAGATAAAAACGCATTGCATGGATAAGACTTTCGTGCTAAATGCCACCATAGACTATATATTAACTTGTTCGTCTGAAATTCAAATTTCAGACTGGGGTAAGAAAAGGATAGTGTTGATAGCTTTCATTACTTCTTATAAAAGCAGCTCTCAAATGGCTAAATTACGCAGAGCAATAAACCATCCTCCAAAACCCAAAGAAGAGGCTTTACAACAGATTTTAAAAATTCTTACATAACCGCAATTAGAAATATATGCTCTTAAAAGCGTAATAAAAATTAAAAAAAACCCGTAAAAGCACTGGGCAACAATGACATAATTTACAGGAAAATTAAAAACACTAAAACCACACTGTTGAAGTAATTAGCAAAACTGTAAACTGCAACCAGCACTCTGCCAACCATCTGGATCAATCATTTATATAACCCTGTATGTTTTGTCAGTGAAATCCACTCTGTGTGTTAAGTGAGACCACTCATGTGATAATAATGTATCAGTAAAAACAATTTAGAGTCAAGATCCGACAAGCAAATCTAGAAATAATCGGATTAAAAACAAAGCCAGATACAACCTAAACACACATATGCATACTTAAAACACAACTATCGCCTAACCTTTTATGACTATAGTACTATTCAGGGTCAGGAGAACATGTACTAATGTCCTCCGGTGACCCAAAACTCAATATATAGTGCGCTATTGCCCGCTATATGCTGAGAGCGCAGAGCCGCAGCCGAGACGGATCCCGACAATATGGTTGAGATCCGCCCAGCTGGCTGATTGACAGCTGGCTCTTCGTCTCCCGAGTCAGAGACGACTGTGCCTGCCCCCTCCCCTGTCCGTTCCTCCACTCAGTGCAGGAGAAACAGAGAGAGGGGAGGGGGGAATCCCTGCGGGAAGCAGTGACTGACAAGGTAGATGATCGGGAACTCATCGATCGGCGGTATGTGTTCGCCAAGTTCCCTGATCAATAGAGCCGACCTGTGACCGCTTCAGTGTCAGGTCGGCTTGAATTATGGGGTTGAGTGTTTTTCACTCACCCCACAATTCTCCTTTAAACAGAACCAAAGGCTGCAGGCAATTTCTAGCCATAAAAAAGATTTATATACAAAAAGGTCAGGTCCTTGACATTTTAGTTACAAAGTAGACTCTCTGTACAATGCACATTTCATCCATCTGTCACACCCTTCACTTTAGAAATGTAAACATATTTTAAAATGCAAGTCTAAATATATATTTTTTTCTATGTGGTGCAAGGAAACAGCTGCCTTAGGCCTCATTCATACTGCCGTATAATACGCTGCGCATAGATGCGCGCAGTGTTTTTCCCCATATGCAAATAAATGGCTCCATACACATAGGTGCGTATGGAGCCGTATTTTTGCGCTGCGTAAAGATGCGCAAAAACTAAATGGAATCAAGATGCGCCCAGGCTTGGAATTTTTGCGTATTTTACGAGCGCACACACATATGCGTATTTGCGCACGTACAGTACATTAAAATTTCTATAAAAAATTATGCATTCTGGGATTGCATACAGTTTACGCATATATACTCACATATACGAGTCTATACGCATCTACAAATGTGCGCCCAATTTTCTCCTACATTGTGTGTGACACCAGTTGTGCCTGTCAAGTTTCAGCATTTTGAGCACAGATCTTCAACGTAAAGTGGAACTCAGCCCACAGTTTTAACTATTTGCCAAAAGAAAGATCAAGTTAGAAAACATTTCAATAGATTATATTAATCCAAAATCCAGGGGTGAACACATTTATATGGAATGCAGAAGCCAGTCTTGTCCAATCCAGGAACCGGCAAGATCTATTAACAATTAGAGGAATCCTCAAAATTTGGGCGCCAGCTGTAATTTTTAAGCAGCGTTGGCTACCTGGCTCCTGGGATTTTCCATCCCTGACTTAATCAAAACACACCAATGTTTTTCATTACATTCTGCCTACTACCACATGCGCAGCATATGCTACAGTCAAGGCATGACTCCAATGAAAACCTTCACAGGCAGTAATGCTTATTGTAAGCGCTTACCCAATCTTTCAAGTAATTAATGGCTGATATCATAGCTGCGCACATGTGTAGCACCATGGTAACTGCAGATCTTAATAGTGGCCAAGATGGCACTGTCCTGTGTGGATAGGAAGCTAGAAGGGTTTAGTTCCACTGTAACCAACACAAAACTATCATCCTGCCACCAAGGAGCACAACCTCCTGTTCAGTTTTTAGTCTATACATTGCAGTTGGGCACCAGTACTACACCTGTCCACCCCAATCCCCTTTGTCTGTAATGTAAGGTTCCTGAAATACCTCAGTGATACTGAACATCATAACTGCTGCCTCACGTACAAAGCCTGATGTAAGAAAACAACCACTTCTAAAAGAATTGTCACAGCCACCTATTGGATCAAAGCTGATCTTGTAGGATGGAATGTGATTGGGGATGGGCAAAGTAGAGGGAATAGAATTTGAGAAATATATTCCTATTGCCTAACCATGTAGGGAGATGCACAGCACTACACACAAGTCAAAATAGAATAAACTTTCTGGCTATAGTAGAGTTGCTGTGTTTATTGGATATGTTAGCAGCTCACTGAAGTATTTCAGCTGTTGTCTGGAATTGCTCCACAACACTAACATCATCTTCTTCACTATGCTGACTTAAAACTGCAGAGAACGCCACTGCTAGCATACCTCGAGCGCCATTTTCTGCAGTACTGAGGACAACCCACTGATGGAAAAGACCCTGCTCATGTTTTGACCAGCCAGAGGACAGCAAGGGTTTGTTTTTTTTTGTTTTGTTTTTTAAATACATACGAAGCAGCAGTGGGGAGACTTACCAAAGTTGGGGTTTAAAGTATAAATGGACATTAGTCCTTTATATCATTCAGGAATACCAGGTAACATGAATATAACCTCTTGCATTTGTCCTTTGAGAGCTGTCAATAGACTGGCTGAAGTTGGCACTGCACAGTGTAATGAAAAATGTGTCCAAAGCCGAACTGCAAGAAAGGCAGGAATCACGAGATGGGTGATATATGTGTAGTATAGCTAAACTTACACAGGGCCTGCCTTTCCCTAGCAGTTTATTATCTTCTTTCCAGGGATCACAGGTGTCCTATATAGAAATCACCATTTATAGGACCTTAAGGAAATTGAATTTGGTGATGTACTTCGTCCTGGTTTTAAGAGACATGTTACTCTGTATAATACACAGTGCAGACAGCAGACAAGCAGGTATTAAGCACAGCAACGTTTACCCCAGCCTGGGTCTGTGATGACAACTCCCAAAATTACCGGATAAGTAAAATAAGAGGCAAGAAGATTATATTTGCAATACTCCTTAATGTTCCCGAATGCATGTAAAGTGACCGTGCGCATTAAAGGCTTTAATAATAAAAAAAAAAAATAGTAGACATCAACTTTTCCAGATATTTATAGGATTTACCAAATAATACCCGGGACAATAAAACAAGTTAAAAAGCAAAACTTGTCGAGTGATATGTAGAAATATGCCAGAATTCAATTTTTATTTACCCATATCAATTTCCGTGCTTGGGACACATGATAGCCTATGAAAGTAATATCGGCAATTTTAGTTGAGCGATCAAACAAGTGATCCCAGCCTGGAAGCACAATGCTCTTAGCATACCACAAATGTTCAACAAGTTGCTACAACAACCAGGGTGTGTTCACTGACTTCAACACAGAAAAGAAACTTTCGAATTTATTTATTTTTTTATGGGGAAATCCACTTCATAGATTATCTATACTCCTGGTACTTCCCTAAACAAATATACCCAGTTTGGCCTCCACTCCTAGCGCTATTTTCTACAATATGCCCAGTTGCACCTACAAAGTAATGAAACGTACTATTTGGAGGATTACTTTTTTTTTTTAATGTGAGGCAGTAGATTACCCAAATTGCTGCCACACCGCTCATGACTAAAGTGCCATGCTGTTTCTAAAGAGTTGGCAGCAAGAAACAGTTCAGTTCAGGGTAGATACTGTAGCACACACCAGTGTTTGAAATACAGTATATGTAAACCCAAGTAGATGTTAATATGAGTCACCCAAGATTATTAATCTGCAGCTTTTATTAAAATAATACCTGTTGATCCTGAAATGAAGATTCCTGTGCAGGCACTGTTATTGGGTAACAAAGTTCTGGCCCCGTCTCTCAATTGTTGCTTTGTCATCTTCTCCTAAAGAAGATTACAAGCAGCAGGGGCAATGCACATTGAACAGGCATGTTCCACTGTTGTCACCATCAGGAAACTCATTCTGAGAAATGGCATGCAGCTGTCGCTGGAGTACTTGTAGACAGGAAGTGGCTGAACAGTGCTGATATGCAACAAAGGGACAGGAAGAGGGATGAAAATTTATTTTTAAAATGCAAAATGTTTATGATAGAAACTGCCTGAGCAATTTGAATGTTCCCAAGACTACAGTTATGGTAGATCTGAGAGTTGTAAAAAAAAAAAAAAAAAAGGAAAGGTGGGGGGCGGGGGGTTCTGATGGCAGTCCAAAACAAACCTTACCAACAATTAACTATGTATTTTGGCGAAACATTTTCACTCAAAGCTAATACCATTGAGAGAAAAGTAATAAACAGTATAGGGACTCTAATGTCAGCAGCTTTAAAAGGAGAACTATGAGGTGAGTGCTTTTCACTCAGCCTCATAGTTCTAGCAGACCTGTGACAATGAAACTGTCACAGGTCGGCTGAGTAGATCGGGAAGTGAGCAAACACATACCGGTGTTCGCTCACTTCTCGTTCCTGTCACGGCTCTCTATGCCGTGAAAGGGGAGTGACTGGATTCCCCCCTCCGATCCTCCAACGCTGACTGGTGGAACGGACGAGGGAGGGGGCGGGTGCAGCTGGCTCTGCCTCTAGATAGGCAGAGCCAGCTGTCACTCACACAGCTGGGCGGATCCAGACATAATTGTCGGGATCCGCTTCAGCTGCGGCGTCTCAGTATACTGCGAGCTATAGTTCGCGGTATACTGAGCTTAGGGTGACGGGAGGACGCTAGTTTGTGTCCTCCCGTTACCCTGAGAACTATGGGGAAAAGACCTAACCCCATAGTTCTCCTTTAAGCTGGCCATATACCTATAGATTTTCTCAGAACACCTGAACAATGCCTGCATCCAGATTGTTCAGGTATTTCAACAGCCAGCGGGGCCGACAAGCAAAATACTGAAGCTTTGGCCCAGTGGGAGATTTCTCCATCCACACAGTGTAGCGTACGGTAGATGGAGGAATCTGTTGCACTTTTTCCCATCTGACCATAGAAAATCTATAGATGTATGTCCAGCTTTAGTAAAATGGTAATTCTACAAAATATTTTTGTTTCTTGCCCAGGCCCAGGTTAAACATTGCCTCCGATCTGGGTCCCCCAAAGCACACAGGCCATCATTCAACCTGAAACTGAATGATATATCTGCGGCTCTTAGAAATTGTTTCTCTTTTAAATACAGTGTTTCCACGAAAATAAGACACTGTCTTTTTTTTTTTGCACGAAAAAAGAAACTAGGTCTTATTTTCGGGGGATGTCTTACCGGGCTGTGGGAGGAATACTCACAGGACTGGATGAGGTCCCGAAAGGCGGCGTGCTGTTGCCGTTCCCGGTGTCGAAGTTGGCGGAGGATATGCCACTTCCATCGGGCGTG
>NW_017306880.1:22141-98484 GCF_000935625.1 Nanorana parkeri
CTGCGGCTGGTTGGCGTGTGGGCGGGGGCTGCGGCCGGTCTTTACATTTAAAAATGAGTTATATGTGTAGCTACCCCGAAAATAAGACCTAGCGATACCGTCAGGGATAAGACCTACCACCGAACTAGGTTTTATTTTCGGGGTAGGTCTTAGATTACAGAAATCCATGAAGATAGCGCTAGGTCTTACTTTCGGGGTAGGTCTTACTTTCGTGGAAACACGGTAAGTATGCATTCTGTAGGTTTTCAGACACCTTAATACTGGGTTCCCTGAAGTGAAAGCATGGTCAACTTGTTCATCTGAAAAACCCTTTAAAAAAGGATAGGACGTTGCATTCTCAAATGTCACTTTTTTTAAAAGGTTTCATGGCTCTATAAAACATGGCCACGTTATTATTCTACAGGTATTCACTGAATTTACAGACCTGGACAAAAGCCTGTAAAATCAAATGTTAAAATACGTGCTTAGGCCACACGGTTTTCGCTCATGCCCATACATATAATAGATATCGCATTCAGAGAGCACCCAAGCAAATTTATGTTAACGACCTAGACACTGGCAAACTGTTATTATCACTGGAAATTTGATCAGATAATTAGTGGTTTACATACATATTCATTCTTTGCAAAGTTCTCCAACCTGTTATCAGGAACAGCAACATATCAGGCTTCCCATATGTTACCAAAGAATCACCTGTATGTGCTAGACAGAGAATAACGTGGACAAACAAACACTATCACAGTATATTAAAAAAGATGCAAACCCTAAAATGAATGGGGTTTATAATGAAGAGCAGATATTATACAGGATTTATACAACGCCAACAATTTGCGCAGCACTATACATACCTGAGCAGATATCATTATCACTATCTGTTATACTCAGTTGGGTTTGCACAAGGTAGCATCTTAAATTCCATTCATAAAATGCGGGCCATAGTGTGTAGCCACCACTGCCCCCCACAACAGCAGAGATTTGAAGAGAACTGGTCATTAAATTCCACTTTTATTCACTTCTATTAAATCATCCAGCTTTTTTCAGTATCAGAAGCACATTATTGCTCAGAACTGGCTTCTTGATGGTGATAACGAACAATGGCTGTGTGTGAGCACAGTCATTTGAAGTCCCAACCATGGCTGCATGTGACAATGCAGGAGAGCAATTGGGAGGCACTTGTAACCCCATAATAATGTACCTAAACAAGGAGCTTCTTGGCAGCATCACCAGAAAATATATTTCACCTAAAACTGCAGAATGAACAAAGAATAGAAAATTATTTTTGACATCAGCATGTCAACCCAAATCACTAAAACCTTAGGACAGATTTAACATCTATGCCATGTCTTTAACTAAACATGATTCATTATGATTTTTGGTTGCCTTAGGGCTTGTTCACACCAAATGCAGACCAGATCTGCGTGTGTTTCTGCACACACGTTTTTGCAGAGTTTTTTATGCATTCCGAACCGTTTTTGTAAAAAACAAAAAGCCAAAAATAGGTTTTCAGTGCGTTCCAGGGTGTTTGCATGCATTCCAGAGCAGGAAAAGTAGGGCTTGCTGCAGTTTTTATTACATGCTCTGGAACTGAACGCTGCGGTGTAAACTAGAGGCCAAAATACCATTGGAATACATTTGACGCAGTTTTGATCCGTTCTGTACCTGCTCTGAACTTGGTGTGAACTAGCCCTAACTACGGTAATATGATTTGCAAATACGGTAAACACGTAAAAAAAAAACAAATGCATGAACTATGGAGCCACCATACCTTGGGACTTTGCCTGACTGCTAGTAGCAACCAGAGAGCACTAGGAGTGCCAAATTGCACCAGATAGGTAGGCTCACACTTTACAAAACTTTTAAGGCTGTAGTTTGTCTTGACACATCATTCTTCATCCAACTGCTTATCATCTCAGAAGTCAGCAAGTAGGCCAACTATGACAGAGCATATGCACAGACTCCACAGCGAGGCAAGACAAACCTGTCTAGGAGTTACCATCAGAACATTGGCACAGCATCCAAAAAAAAAAAAAAAAAAAACTGTGGATGTGTAACGAAAATGTTACCCACTGGTAAAAGCTAGGGCCCATTTATACTTCAGTGTTGCAGTAACAAGCATTACCACAATGTGCAGCTTCACAAGTTACATGCATTTCTGCATTGCAGCACCATTTAATTTGAATGCCACAATGCACAGCAACACACACAGTACTGCAGGGCATTCCAATAAAAAGCGTCACCTCTGAGTTTTGACACATCAGGGTGTGTTGGCAGCCCATTCATTTCAATGGACTGCCTTTACCGCACATTAACACACCACACAAATGTAAATGGGTCATTGCAGAAAAAGGAAAAAAATAGTACTGCCAAAAAATACACCTTTCATCAATTGTTTTGATCAATTCACATTAGTTTTTCTCTTTTGTCTCTTGCATGCAATCACTCAAAACAAGACACATAGGCTACAGAGCTGATCGCCAATTAGCAATCCCTCAAGGATCGTAGTCAGCAACAGACAAGCAGAACTCTCGCAGAGAATGAAGGTAGATGATCCATTCTGCACTTGCTGCCGAGACACAATGCGATAATGAAAAGCCTGTCCTTTCTTTAACACCGATACATAGTTATGCAGAATCATTTTACTAAGTTTGACAACTTTGTATGCGATAAGCACTTTTTCAAACTGCTGTGACGTTAGCTAATCTATGACCTGTCATAGGCAATAGCCATATCTGCTTAATCATTTGCTGTAATCAGACCGCATCAAGAAGATCTACAAGCTCCAGTTTTCAAAGTTACTGTGGCTCATTAAAGGCCATGTAGTGGTTACGAAAAAAAAAAATCATTTAGCACTGTGAATATTCAGCACACTAGGAAAATGTATCAGAGTATTTTCTCATTTTCCTTGTGAATAGAAATGGGATCCAAATCTTAAAAAAAAAAAAAAAAAAAAAAAAAAAAAAAAAAAAAAAAAAAAAAAAAAAGAAAACCCAAAACAAAAATGATTTTCAAAAATGATTTTGTCCCTGGTTGCCCTTCTCATCAATATACCCCAGATATAAGTGGCCAAGCCTTTTTAGCCCTCGTTCACACCTGAACGTTTTGTAGCGCGTTCTATGCTCGACGAACGCTCTACAAAACGCTCAAAAATATAAATCCCATTGTATTCAATGGTCTCGTTCCCACCTTGGCGTATTTCCGCCCGTCCCTAACGCGCTACAAACCGGCCCACGCCTGAAAAGGTACAGGTACTACTTTGGGCCGTTTTGTTGCGCGTTTCCATTGGGATACAGCCAAGTAGCCCTCGGAAACGCGCGACAGACGCGCATATGCAATACGCCTAGGTGTGAACGAGACCTTACACCTGAAAACTGCACAATCCATGGCAATATTTACTCTGTGAAGTGTCCCTAGCATCTTTGTGATACCTGTGTGACCGGGCCATAACGAATGTCTGCGTTATGCACTGCTGGGCAGTGGGAAGGCTGTACCAGTGAAAAAATTACAGGTCTTTTGAATCCAAGGCCTATAATTAAATTTAATGACTGGATGGTTAGGTCAAGGGGGTGTTACACGTTTTCTAGGACTGAAAAAAAAAAAAAAGCTGTCTAAACAGGTTTGGTGGTGTAGCAACCACAAGACGAAAAGCCAGATTCAATTTCCAATCCATATAATGAGGTGGATTGAACAAATCTCAGAATCCTGGTAGCCAGTACTCTTAAAAATCTCTGGCTGGCACTTTTGCTACTGTTCTGAATAAAAACCATATTCTTGAATCCTTATTGCGTGCTCTAAAGGTGCCCATACACTGTACGATTCTCGTACGAGAATCGCGGGAAATCCCGCGATCGTACGAGAATCGTGCAGTGTATGGAAGGTGTGCGACCGTTTCTACTGTACGGTCGCACGTCTTCCATCGAACAAGCAGGCTGGAAAACCCGCCGGGAATCGTACGATTCTCGGCGAGTTAGTGGCCTGCTCGTTCGACAACTGACGAACGGGCCGGTGTGCGCACGCGCACACTGCCCGTTTGCCATCCTTGCAAGCCCGCCCCTCATTGCAGTCATCGGAAGCCCGCCCCACAAGGGGGCGGGCTTGCGATGATCGCAAGTACGGTCTGCCTGTCCAAGATGGGCAGATCGTACGTTTTTTTTAGGTACTTTAAAGTGTAAAGTGTATGGGCACCTTTAGAAAGAGCCTGCATGTCCCGTTTTCATTCATCCAGCCTTGCCAATGAAAGATCTACCCTTCCACAGACAACCTTAAAGTGGTCCCTGAAACAATAAAAATCACAAGGTAATTCGTTTTTGTCAGAAGAGACATAGAAAGTCTCCTTTGCCACAAAAACTATTTTCTTCAGCTTCTGGTGACTGGTTTCTGTCCACAACACCGTGTACATTCTGGTTCTATTCTAGGCATGGACAGAATAGAGCCAGGTGCCAGAACAATGGCATTATATGCAGAAGGGAGCATTTACTTCCCTTTCTTCCTGTCTCTCTGTTAATGCAACAGATCATAGGAAGAAGAGGAGTGAAAGAAAACTACCTAGCAGGCTCCTGTTTTGGAAAGAGGTCAGCATGCAGCCACCCATCAGTAGAGGCATTTTTACCAATGCCTTTCCATTATGACCATTCACGCAGCGCCAGAAGATCCAGGACAGAGTTATTCAGAGGAGGGTGAAGAATTTGGAGAAGGCAGGAGAAGTGAAGTGAACAATGTAGAACAAAATAGCTGAACTGGAAAGCATGCTGATTTGGAGACTTTTTCCAAATCAGCTATCTTGACCTAGATTTTTCACTTTTCCTGCCTTCTCCAAACTCTTCACCCTTTTGTGAATAACCCTGTTAGTAATCCTAGGCTTGGTGCTTCCCCTCTGCAGCAATAGCGCCCTAGGCCATGGCCTATGTGACATACCTGGCAGTAAATCCAGGGCCCAAAGCATCCACCTTTAAAACACTAGTATCACAGGTAGTGCACTATACACAGATCCCTTCTCTGTTCTGAGCAAGTTTGTAATATATCGTACTTTCTAGCAGTTTACATCCTTTGAGGTCTTTACCAGGTTGTATACCTGACACAGCACAGCCTCTCTCAAACTTCCAAGTTGTCCAGCAAAGATTGTGAACAAAGATTTGCCCTGGCAAAGATATTAGGAGCTCTTTTTCAGGGAAAAACCAAACAAACACTTATTGCCATGGTTCAAGCACATCATCACGCAGGTCCAGCATACGGGACAATGGTCACCAATGAGGCACTATAAAGTTGGATGCATCAAAATGAATCTTAATGGGACTTGGCCATATGGTCTACCTGATAAACATATGTTTCCATTCTTCACAACGCCATCTTTCTTTTTGCAAGTATAAAGATTGTATTTCACTGTAATCGGATTGTAAGAAAAGGTAAACATCAGTAAAAAATAATTAAAAAAATAAGGAGTGGGGAGAGAGTAGTTAGATATGGATAGTGAACTAAAATTGCATTTATCCTTTAGAAACCAAATTCGGCAATGGACACTCACATATTTCCATCATCACAGGTTCCCTTTAGAGAGACCATGTTGCCAGGCAAATCATTATAACAATCTCCCCATAATTTTGTATCTACATTGAATGTATTTTAAGCATGTGTTTTCCTGTCAAAGCCTGCCTTGTGTAGAAATTCAAAATCCCTGAAACTATTGCTGGTCGCCGCCATCATGGATATGATGTCAGCAGCCCCAGTGACTCAGTGAGTTGTCACTCAACAGCAGCAGTAGGCAAACTCCAGCCCTCCAGCTCCAGTGAAACTACAAAATACCATCATGCATCTTCCTCTCAGAGTCATGTCTGTGGGTGTCAGAATCTTGCAATGCCTAATGGGATTTGTAGCTGCCCAATAGATGAAAGGCCGGAGTTTGCCTACCCCTGATCTATAGCAATCCCTTTCACCTCTGACCCAGCAGCTACATAAACAGCTATGTAGATAAATTAAGTGAGGGCCAGAGATGTTAGACCAGAACAGACCGTAATTACACACAGAAGAGGAGAGGGCTATGACGTGCATGGAGGGAGGGGGCTTTGCTCTGGAATGTCTCTGGCAAAGTTCAGATTGCAATTCCTTCAGGCCCCATTTGCACCAGATCTCTTGCATGGTGATCCCTTTTACAATAGCTGCCCATGAAAAGGCACCGAAAAATGTATGGCTGTGAATGGGACCAGTTCACACAGCTGCGATCCATTGCGTTCTTTCGTTCTTTTGAAAGAGCATGCTCTACTTTTTTCAGGGCAATGTAATCGAACAAAAACCGATGTAAGTCGCAACGGAACCGGAGCAAAAGTAAAAAAATTGATGTTTGTCCACTCGGGACATGTTAATTGATTGGCAAAAAAAGAAAGGAACAGAATTTAAGTCAACGAAGGTTGAAATTGCAAGTCAACAGACCCTCCGTTAGCTTGCGATTTCCTTCCGATTTTGCACGAGCCCTAAAACATTGTTTATGGAAATTAAAAATGCTAAAAGTAGGCATTTAAATGACTAAGCTGATGACAGGGTCTCCTAAAAAGCTTCAAATCTATTTGATAGCTACTTGTGCCAATATGCAGCAGTGACAAGTGAGAGGATGGCCCAGTACATGCCCTAGAGATGACAGAAATCTGATTTACAACAAACTGTACTGATAGGAAATGTACATTTTCCAATATGCTCATTATGTCAACACTGTTTAAACTATCCTAGAATCCAATACACTAGTGTATAATTGCACTGCTCAGATTTTCCATTCAAGTCTAATCCCACTAGAATTATTACTGCATTTCATAATGCACCCACACTTCAGAGAGAGCTTTCAGAAAGGAATACAATTTAGCTCAGAACAGCTGAGAAGAGACAGACAGCAGCACTGCAAGGAGTCTGGATTGTACTAGTCAGAAGAAATCTGGAGGAAGGTAATTGTGATCTATGGACAGACAAGATGGCCTGCCCAGGGAACGCAATTGTAAAGTTTTGCAAGGCATTCTACTATTGTGTTACTTCTCTTTAGGAACTCTGTGTTGTGTTTAAAAAGCTTACAGTGTCGTTTAATAAGGCCTTAACTGACTAATAATGGGAGCACGGAGAAGCAAGGTGACATTAATGAGTCACTAAAGACTCCCACTGAGAATAATGTATTCAACGCTCTACTGCCAAACCATCTCGGTTTAAATCAGAAGAATAGGTACTAGGACCCAGACACAGGTCACTGCACCAGGCAAAGTCCCAATTACTTCCAATTCCCCGAAAAAACAAACTTCCTTGTCATGTCTTTATTAAAAAAAATCAAATAAATAAATCAAAAATCAAGTTAAAATATCACAATATTTTGTTTCTAATATTTAGGCATATGATATTATAATTTTATCCGATTCCTGTAAATTGGCCAAAATTCTAAGGCTGGCTTTTTACAACCGTTCTCTCTCGTTCAGCAATTGATGCCCCCATCCATACCAAGACTTAGTTCAGACGTGCAGCAGGCTTTACCATCCCTGCAGAGCAGTGGCTATCTGGCATACTGGAGGTGATACTGTCTCCTCTTGGATGCCTTTTTTTATCCTAATCCAATACCACGCCACAACCACATACCCACATGGTTACAACGCAGTCCCATTGGTTGAAATTGTTGCGTTTGTCATGTTGTTCAAAATCTGCAGCCATGGCATGTATACAGGGCTTAGCGCTCACTATTTTAACTTTTAGGTAGTCCCTTGGGAAGCAGTAAAAGATGTGGATCAACCACGTGTTTTTACCACCCCCTTGCCACCAGTCTTAACTAGGCCTAACAGTGTAGATGAGGGAATCCTCGCCAGTCTCCTGTAGGTCTAACAGCGGCGGGTGAGCCACTTTTAGAATATCGGCACAATGACCACACCTGATTGGCTGCAAGCACTGCTCATCTGAGAAATTTGGGACCTGCATCTTCAAGTTAATGAAAAAAACAACTTTTGTCCAACAGGGATTTCCGAGGGAGCCACACACTGCTCGACTTGATCCTGCTGACTTGGCCAAAATGTAGCAAGTGTAGGGCCAGCTTAAAGGAGAACTATGGGGTCAGGGCTTTTCCCCATAGTTCTCCTAAGGGTCACGGGAGAACACAAACTTGCATTCTCCCGTGACCCAAAGCTCAGTATACCGCGTGCTGTAGCATACTGAGACGCCGCAGCTCCGTGCGGGGCCGTACCATGTAGCTGCCGGGAAGGACAGGTGCTGCGTGTGATTAGAACACAGCCCCCGTCCTTCTCTACGGGGCTACGCGGCCGTACGCTCACCTCATTTGCAGGGGTGCGGGTGATCGTATTCATACGCAGCCGGAATGGAACATGTATGCGTCTCAGCCAGACAACCCGCACCCCTACGGACCTGCAAATGAGGTGAGCGTAGGGGGGCGTACGGCCGTGTAGCCCCATAGAGAAGGACGGGGGCTGCATTCTAATCACACGCAGCACCTGTCCTTCCCGGCAGCTACTTGGTACAGCCCCGCACGCAGCACGGAGCTGTACGTGCAGGCCGATTCGTGTGTGAATGGGGCCTTAGTGTTTACAGAGGATGGGAATAGAGTGGTTTCTCTTGTTCAGCCCATGTGCATGATCAGCCTAGCTGTGTACTAAAAGGCTTTTTAAATGAGATTTTCCCTAGTATATATAAAAGTGTTAAAGGAAGATGAAAAAAGGAATTTGTTTGCACAATTTGCATTTATTTATATGCACTTCAACTTTCTATTTAGGTGTTTAAATCTAATATATACAAATACGTTAATATGCATTTAGTACAAAATAAGATGAATAATGCATGCAATCGCAGCTACCTACAGTGCAGATAAAGGTATTGCAATTTGACTATGTGCATTGCACTATTCAATAACTATACATCTATTTTAGCGCATTGTACAGCAGAAAAACTACAACACTCCTCTGAAAACAAACTGCTTGTTAGCTGAGAACCCAACCACAAACTGCAAGCCAGTTTTTCAAATCTTAAAATGGATTTTCCATGGAACGGTGACCACTGCTAAAGAGGGTGACCCAGTTTAAAGTGGAAATCTGATTTAAAACAAAAAAAAAAGCAATGTCTAGAATACAAAGAAAAGCTTTTGCTGAAATAACTGCGTTGCTGTCCCTCGCAGAAACTGAGACACCATTAGTCTTCCTACAGGTTTACCCTACAGGAAGTGACTGTCACATGACCGGCCGGAAAACTGCTCATGTAAGGGAGTTTTTATTGGGGGGGGGTTAACGTGCAATGGGGAGAACAGTTTTTTATACTGTACTGGATACCTACTTTAAAAGGCCTATACTGTACTGTACTGGAGACCTATGTTAAAAGGCCATGATCCCCAATGCTGCTGCATTACTTGGTGAGAGAGGCATATAGCGCTTTAGCTATTGTATCACTTTTTTTTCACTTAAATATGTAGTCTGAACTGAGTAACCCCCTGATATCTCATCTCTTGAGGGCTCCAATTTCTCCTTTCCATAATTTCTGGCTCAGTCTGGTCCCCAATTTTCAGGGTTTTAGTGCCTCCATTTCAATTATCAATAATAAAAAATAAAATGAACCAAAAAGTGGGGCACACTCATATGGACCAGTCAAGGTGTTCAGGTCTTGGTGCGTGACTGTCATCACTGGAGATGCTGAGCGTTAGTCAGCTCCAGGATAAGCAAATATTGCTTAAATACAGGAGACAAGTATATTCCCATTTGATTCTGGTGTTCTCTGTGTATTTCTTCCAGATCCGTGTAATAATCAAGTGTGAAAGTTTCCCTCTGTGCAGGGGCCTCCTGTAATTACAGACCAGTCAATGCTGAGTCTCTCTTTGTGCAGGGTGACTGGTCTTGTATCCGCCCCCTCCTGTAGATTTCTGTAGACAGCTTGTAATGGATTGGGCCTTCTGGTTTCCTTCCACAGCTCTGCTCTCTGTGCAAGTTGTATGCAGCACAGTGGTGTCAGTGCTGCTGTTAAAAGGTAACAACTTAGTTTGAAAAGGAAATTGGTGCACGCAAAGTGTTTTTTTTTACTCTTTGCAGCTATTGTGGAATATATATATAAATAAGCTTTAAGTAAATAAGCTTTAAATATAATTCAGCTTTAAAGAAAACAAGCACTAAGAAAAATGTATAAGCCAACCTTTTGAACAAATTAAAAAAACATCTCCATGTTTAGATATTCAATGTCAGTGAATGAAACGTTTTCAAGCCAGGGACAAATATACAGCAAATCAGGACTACTCATTTTCATGCTGGTTCAGGGTTGGTGACAAAGTATCCAAGTAAGCAAATTGGTGCAACAGCCAAAAAAAAAAAATTTAATTCAAAAAGGAGAGATCAGCCATGTTAGTGTGCATATGCCTCCCTATAAAAAGATGCCGTTTAAGAAACCAGATCTCTGCCTACTTTTTGGCTATAGCAGGGAAGATTTAAAGCCCTTTGTGAAGTTTTTGCTGCGGATTTCCCCCCTCCCTGTCCTGGTAACAGCCATTAAACTGTAGTGCATTCAGTGAACATTAAGATCCCTTAGGTGTGTCACTGTAGATGTATACATCTCTCCACTGTCCAACCCTGCCTGGGTGTTATAGAAATAAAGTGATGTAAAATATTGAGATTAATATTGAGCTAGGAATAAGGATGTATGCACCCTTACTATTAAAGTGGAACTTCGGGATTTTAAAATGTACCCCCCTGTATCCTCTCAATAACAACAACTTCCTTCTCTGTGAAGGGCCATAGGTCCACTTCCAGGCAGAAGTGCACTCTGTCACTCTGCCCATTTCTGGCGAGACCATCCTATTGTTTACATGCCCCCCTAGGGGGCGCATCACCACACAGGTAACACCACTGCAGGCTTCCAGGGGCATAGGGAAGCAGATAGGTCACCTTCACCTTCAAACTATTGAAGTTTAAACATGAGTGACTTTTTAGAAATTCCCAAAGAAAGCTCAGTGCATGGAGATGTAATTTAAAAAACTAAAACGAAACTACAAACACAACTAAAAGATTAGGAAATTAAAGACTAAAAAGGAGGTCATACACAACCATAAGATGCTAAGCAGCCCCTTTCAGGTCCGGCTTGAAGCACAGGGCTACTAATCCTTACATTAGCTATGTGATGGTAATCTCCAGCTTTGAGCCTATGCTCACAGAGAGATGCCATGCTTAGTACGAACTACAGGCAGATGTTTTCACTGATCATCTCAGGGATCAGGCATTTAGAACATCTTCCCGCAGAGAAATCCAATTCTGCTCATTTAAAGAAACTTGAACGTTGTGAGTACAGATACTTTGGACAAGAAAAATGAAACACTTGATAATAATGATTCACTTTGCCCATATTTCACTGTGCCACACTGTCCTTTAATTGGTCTAATAAGTAATATATTAGAGTGGCTGCATAAGGAATTCGTTTGAGTGGCAAAACAGAAATACAAGTTTAAGGTCACCATTAGCTTGTGGTGATCTTTCCTATGTTTGTGCAGTGTGGTATTTATGTACATGTAAACATAGAAATTTGCATGAGCTCATAAAGTCTAGGCCCGGGCACAATAAAAGAAAACATATGCAGTATGTTTCAAGGTGACAGACCCAAAAGGAGTGCATCGAGGCTCCAAAACATCAGGTGAAAGTGGAACATGCTTTTGTTCACATTTTCTGATATGGCCACAGTAAGGTCTGGCTCACACCTCGGCGTTTTTGAGCAGTAGGAAAAGCACTTTTAGCCCTGGTTCACACTTAGGTGGCACCGTTTGTACGCGCGTTAGCAGCATGCGGTTATTTGAGCGCTTATGCTTGTTGTGCACATTTGTACGTGTATTTTAACGTGCATACATGAAAACGCGCATTTAGATTGGCAGCTCAAAACATTGTTGGCAATGGAAGTAAGCGTGTATAAAACGCGCAAAAACGTTTACGAAAGTGTGAAACATGCTTCTGTTGCACGTTTTTGGGCATTTCCAATAAAGTTTATGGAGAGGAAAAGAACTTTTAACTGCCCAAAAAAAGCTCATGTATCTTTTCAGGCATTTTCCTGATCAGGTGTGAACCAGGGCCATTGAAAATCATGGGATTTCTTGTGTTGGGCAGTTAAAAGCTCTTTTTGAACTGCTCAAAAACGCCTAGGTGTGAACCAGGGCTTAAAGGGGTTCTAAACCCTCCGGGTTTTTTTGCCTATATCTACTGTTAGCAAGCAGTAGATATGGCCAAGAAGTTTTAAAAAAAGCTTTAACTAGTTTTAAACTTACCTCGTTATCGCTGCGCGCCTAGAATCAGGAACTGCTCGTACGGCCGCAAAGGATCTTGGGGCGGGCGCATGCGCAGTTCCGATTCTCGGCCGGGAGACGAGCAGAGACGCAAGGCAAGTCTATGGACGTGTGCACCCGCATGCATACACCGCTGGATCGGAGGGACAGAGCTTTCAGCGCTGGATCGGAGAGCCGCCGCACCGCTGGAGGGACAGATGAAAACATCAGGAAAGAAGAAGAAGAAGATTGGAATAAGAGACATCATTTAAGGTAAGTGCCAACATTAACATGGGGGGGGCATTTGTTTGACTTTAATGTCACTTTAAGCGCTCACCACAAGAAATCCCATGGTTTTCAATGGCCCCTGTTCACACCTGATCAGCAGAACGCCAAACGCAGAAAAAAGTACATGAGCTTCTTTTTGCAGTTTCAAGCTCGTTATCCCCCCCCCCATATGCATTTTTAAAATTCTTTGACTGAATACAGTGCAAAACAAGTAATTCCCCCATAGACTTTAATGAAAATGCCAAAAAATGCACGGTAGAAGCATGTTGCACATTTTAAAGCACATTTTTGCACGTTTGTCCATTGACCGCAATGTTTTTTAAGCTGCCACTCAAAACGCGCATCTTCATGTGCTCGAACATGGAAATAAGCACATGCTGAAAACGATGCCGCCTAGGTGTGAACTAGGCCTAAATGTTGAGGTTAGCCATGGAGTGCTACAAATAAATCCATCCAGCACCATACCCAAAAATGCCACTTTCGTGGAGATGCTCACCCAACTGTAATTCCGTATTATAACTCAAAAAGTAAAAACAAACACTCCATGTAAAACTACAACAAGAGAGGTCAAATCAGAAAATGTGAACAAAAGCCAAATAAAAAAGGCATGTTCCACTTTCACCATTGATTTGGGGCCTCAATGCACGCTGTTTTAAGGTGACAGACCCAGAGGGGCGCATTACTTCACATTGTGTCTTTAGCAGCACAGATGAATGTCCACTTGCTAGGCATGCAACTAATTGGATTAGACCCCAGACGGTTGTACACCATATCCAGCTGATAGGACTTTTTTGAGAAACACATTTTTGACTCTTCCAAAGCAATAGCAATGTGGCAGCTAAAGGTTCTAAAACAGTACACAAACACATGGGAGCACAACATAAAGAGTTGGGTCAACTCTGGCCTATTTAGATCCCACTATTTGCTAATGAGGAATAGGCAGGCTGAAAGAAAAGCAAGCTGGGCGTCTGCTCCTAAGAGTCTCATTTTGAGAAAAGCCTCTTAAACATATGGCTGGTTTAGAAGTGGTTGGTCAGTCATTAAACAAAAATCAATTACTTACTGTGATTAATATATTGATTGCTATGCTACGATTCCATTAAGGGCAAAGGGTGAATTTTTTTAGTGTATGAGGACCACAGCGTAATAACACATCATGAAAGTAATACAGTGTCACAAGTATCAATGACATGAGGAATACTATGGTTATTTCCTATATACAGAAAGCAACCATTAAATAGCAATTCTGAGCTCGTTAAGATGTAAGAAACACGGAAATTTCTTTCTAGATTATTAGCACATTCTGCATCCTAGCAACAGTCTGTTTCTGACCCCAACCTCGTTCTTCATGTGGTTTAACCAACCCTTAACTTACAGTAATGCCCTTCATAATCACCAACAGCATTTTTTTTTTTATAGCTTCAAATTAGTTAGCAAAACCATTCCAAAACGGGCAATTAAATCAAATGAAGTTATCATCAAAGCTCCAGCAACTCTTCACATAAGAAAAATGAATTCAACAGTGATGCAACAAGCTCAAGAGCAACAATGTCCATAATGTATATAACTGCAAGCCTTGTCCACTCTCTGAGGTCATGCAATTTCTAGCAAATTTCTGCGATTTAAAAACAAAAGGGTTCGGACTGTTCTTACTCCTGCAACACACCAAAGTTTCTACCTACTGCAGATATTTCTAGTACAAAATCATGCAAGTTTCTGCTCCACTGAAACATGTGTAGTCAGACTGTGTCCATATTCTTACAATACACAAAACCAAAAGATAATGGGCAAAATAACCACATAAAATCATCAAGGGCCATTTAAAGAAGAACTAGGGGAAAAATTATTAACCCTTACAGTGAGGTTACTCCCACACTGCAAGGGCTAACTGCTTGTTTTGGTCTAGGGAGGAAAATTAAGTTATACTCACCCGATCCAGCTGGCTCGTAGACTGGTCCCTAGAGCCCTTCTACCCCTTCTCTGCAGCTGCTGTAAATCATCACATCCAATACACTGTATTGGACATGAGGACACTGAGAAACATACCATCGCTGGAGCGTAGAAGACAGGCATGAGGGAGCACTGTTGCAAACGGCCAGCTCCAAGGATCAGGTGAGTACATCTTAATTATTTTCCTCCCTAGACCAAAATGAGCACTTAAGCTTTGTAATAAAGGGGCAGCACTGCACGGCTTAGTTATAATTTTCCTTGGCGTTCTACTTTAAGAACATCTGATGTCTTCAGGGAAGCCTATTCCATCGCTACTTAACTGAACTTTTTATTTTCTCAAAAATACTCCCCACACATCACCTTTTGGATCACGTGTCCCTCCTTTTTAGATTGTAATCTCTCATGGGCAGGGACCTCCTACCATTGTATTTTAACTGTACGGTCTCCCCTTCATATTATAAAGCGCTGCACGAGCTGTTGGTGCTATAGAAATCATGTATATTAATAATGATACCAATGATGCTAAAAAAAAAAAGAAGGAAGAATAGTATGTCAACACTTCTCCCACTCTAGCTCTGTCCACACAGTCATGTCATCCATGCACAAGATTTGTAAATAAAAAAACCCCATCTGCCACCGCAGCAGAAGACACTTATTTCATAATGGGGAACAAGTGCAGGGACATCACTGTACTTGAAGTCCATCAATAACTTCCTCCAGCTCCATAACTGAAGTTCTGTACCTCAAAAGAGACCTAGGGCTGGAGAAACAATCTGCAGGAGCATGTTTGTTGCAGTGTTGCAATGCTCTGCGTGCTTCAATGCAAAACAATATCATTAAATGCGCGTTTTTCTTTTTACAGTATGGGTGTATTTATACATTTTTAGGCAAAAAAAAAAGTGGAATATGCCTTTATTCTATAATGGAATATACAACAAGAATATGGTATAATATTTCTACTAGCAGTGATGAATTGGCCCCCATATGGTCCCCAAGGGTGAATATGCATTAAAGCCATTACTGTTTAAGTGCTTTCTGTAATAGAAAAATAAGTCTGAAGAAAAAAGTGAGCGGAGATTACTGCACACTGTTCCCTATGGTTAACATACTCCCTCTGCTACAACTGCATGCACAGAGGTCAGATGGGAACTTGGTTTCTTTTGGGCTTCTTTTATTTTGTCTACAGACAGAACCCAGCAGGATTCACAAACAGGCTTTCAGACTACGAGATCAAATGAAAGACGCTGCTGGCCACCATCTCTAGACTGAAGTTGCCTACAGCAACGAGATATTACCTTTCAAGTGTAACTGCCCTAGAAATACAAGAGGCGTACGCCGACTGGTTGCTATGGACACCACATTTCTTTCTTGGAAGTATTTTTTGTTATAATAACTAAGGCAAAAATATAAATAAATAAAATGCATACCGTGTATTCTTTCACACAACAAATAACTGTAAATTAGACAACAGTCAATTAAAAATGAGGCTCCAGTAGATGATTTTGGCACCAACATTGTTTTTGTATCTTATTTGGGAACCAAAAATTAACAGTTACGTGGCATAAAATGCACATAAATGATAAGAGAAGGAAAATGTAAGCATCGCTACCAAAGAAAGTACAATTCCTGACTCTGGACACACTTGAACGCCATATCCACCCAAACATATGCATCGCCTGTTGCATACTACTATCTATTTGCAGATTCCATTAGTAGTCTGGATGTCAGCACTTCACAAAAAGACCAGAATTCAAAAGACTAAATTTAAAAAGGAGAACTATGAGGTCAGGGCTTTACCCCATAGTTCTAAGGATAATGGGAGAACACAAACTAGCATCCTCCCATCACCCAAAGCTCTGTATACCGCAAGCTACAGCTTGCGGTATACTGAGACGCCGCAGGCAGAACGGATCCCGACAACGCTGTCTGGATTCACCCAGCTGCGTGAGTGACATCTGGCTCTGCCTATCTAGAGGCAGAGCCAGCTGTACCCCCCCCCTCCCCCGTCCATTCCGCCAGTCAGCGCTGGAGGATCAGAGCGGGGAGGAATCCCTGCAGGGAGCCGTGAGTGACAGTCACTGCTCTCTGCAGGGATAAATCGAGAAGTGAGCGAGCGACGGTATGTGTTCGCTCACTTCCCAATATACTGATTATGAAAAAAGGAGAAAAAAATAAATCGCCATTAGAGCCAGTAAAGTATTGCAACCATGATCAGGGGATCCCAAGTGCAATGCCCTGGCTCCTGCAGATTCTCTTTCTCGCCCATGTCCATACCAAGGTACAGACATTCAGTAACATGGACGCGAGGACAATCACCACACTCGCATACCACTGAGAACTACAAATCCCTCTTGGAGTTTTACCATTCACAGATCCTGTCAAAGATCTGTGAATAGACGGACGCGGCTGTATGAACGGAGGCATGCACAGCTGCGCCGAAGAAAACAGCAGCGGCCTCTGGGGAGAAGAAACCCAAGATACAGGTAAGTGCCGTTGTAGCCGAGCAAGGATGACCAAGGGCTCAGGAAGAAACAGGCACAGTGGCCATCAGTCCTACATACAAATTAGGGACACCGAGCCCTGAAAATGCAGCATTCAGTAAAAGATTGATCGGTGACTTCTGTTTTGTTTACAAAAACTGAACCATATCCAAACTATTTAAATGTATAGAACGGGAAACCTCTGCAGAAGAGTGCTTTATAATGGCTAAATTGTGAATTCTAGTGAAAATATCTCATCAATGGAGACTGTTTGCATGTCAAACATCAACAGTTTCATGTCAAGATGAGCTTTACTTCCGCCTTCCTTTATCTCTTCCAATGTGCCATTCTGTCTTAAACATCAGCAAACCTTGTAATTGGCTGTATGTGTGTGTTTTCCATACCATTTTAACAACAAAGGAGCATATTTTCAAAGATGTGAATCTGACATTCACCAAACATACAGTGGAGGTTTATCCTCCAGGTGCATGTGTTTTAAATTGACAGTGACTGATCACCACCACTGACTGTTTACCTAAAGTCACATTCACTGCTTTATAAATAAAATTATTTCAAATCATGAGGCGCAAACAGTTTTCTTTAAAGGCATAGTCAACCTTTTGCAAACACGTAATAAATGCACCCACAATAAAAGAACAAATGTACATATTACATTTTTGATTAAAGCTTGCAGAGCATTGCGACCACAATCAGTGCCTCATGTGTGCAATGCACAGGCTAATGCATTGTTTACATCCCCAACCCCAGGCCCCTATAGAGGTACAGACCTACCATTCTAGTTCATTAATTACTTCCTTCAGCCCCATCAGAGTGGTGATAGCCACACATTTGTGTTCCATTGAGATGTGTGAGCCCCTCTGCTGGGATGGGAGATGGGACTTGGCCGTTTATTTACAGATCCTTTGAATGAATCTGTGAATGGATGATGCGGCTGTGTGGCTGAAGCCATGGACAGTTGCACTGAATTCAAACAGAAGACTGCCGGGAGGTGCACACTGTGATTCAGTGGTGGTGGTGCAGGGTGGGGGGGGGACGGGGGGAATGTGGAACCTATTAAATCTCACACCCTAAATATAGGTGTAAGATTAAACATGGTCACAAAGGTGGACAGCGCCTTTAAATAGTCAATACCAGCGGTTGTTAAGTCACAAGATTTAGAGGGCTTCACCTGTGATCCCCGACATCCCCAAAGGGTCGCACATAATGTACAGTATTTATAATGCTACAGAAGACCGTCAGACTGCAGAATTAGAAGAAGGAACGGTCATAAACTACTTACATGCTACAGGAGTGGTTGAAGACCTGCTCTAAGCCCTGGTTCACACCTGAACGTTTTGTAGCGCGTTCTACGCTCGACGAACGCTCTACAAAACGCTCAAAAATCTAAATCCCATTGTATTCAATGGTCTTGTTCCCACCTTGGCATATTTCCGCCCGTCCCTAACACGCTACAAAACAGCCCACGCCTGAAAAGGTACAGGTACTACTTTGGGCCGTTTTGTTGCGCGTTTCCATTGGGATATAGCCAAGTAGCCTTCGTAAACGCGCAACTTTTTTACCACGAATCGCGGTTAAAAAAAAGGCGCGACAGACGCGCATATGCAATACGCCTAGGTGTGAACGAGACCTAAGAGACCAGAGACTGAAAATATGTTACATTGAACTGCTAGAGATCACTGCCATTGCATCCCCCTTTGCAAAGTCAGCACTACTACTGTTGACTAGAGGGGCCCAAGGGCCACAGAGTAAGCACCAGAGGGTCAAGGGCTGGGCACCAGGGGGTCTATACTGTCCTTCTGCTTTTCCTAATGGATAAATACCACCTCAACCTAACCACTGAACCATCACGTTCTAAAACAATTCATCCCCTCACAGCTACCTCCTCATGTATCACTTATCCCTTGCTTTTAGATTGTAAGCCATCACGGGGGGCCCTCCTTACCATCTTGTATTAAATTGTATTGTGATTGTAATGTCTTCCTTATATTGTAAAGCGCTGCGCAAACTGTTGGCGCTATATAAATCCTGTATAATAATAATAATAATAATAATAAAGTATCTCCTCTTTTTGATGAAAGCCCTCTGAAATGACAAGTTGAAATTGTGCACGCATGCTTGTTCACACCAAATGTGGACCAGATCTGCATGAGTTTCTGCAGTGTGTTTTGCCGCGTTCTTGGCCGTTTTTGTAAACAAAACAAAAATCCAGGGCATTTGCATGCGTTTTTGTATGCGTTTGCATGTGTTCCAGAGCAGGAAAAATAGGGCTTGCTACAGTTTTTTTTTTACATGCTTTACATTGGACGCAGTTGTGATCTGTTCTGTAACTGTTCTGCTCTGCTCCTGGAACGCACTTGGTGTGAACTAGCCCTGAAAGGCAATGTTACCTTTTAAATGAACAATACATAATTTTATCCATATGCCATATTGCTTAGTCTCTTAGTGGGAGGCGATTAAGGGGTACTACCATATGGAGGGAAATCATATACTATTTCAGTCACAGGAAGTTCTGTGCGGGAACAATTTTTGTATTCTTTTTCAGGAAACAGACATGTAATAGAGTTCAATCCTTGCGCTCCCCTGCTCTTATAAGCCCCTTCTTAATTTGTCAACAAATGATAAGGGAGAACAGGACTGTGAGGAGCCATATTGTTCTGTGTCCACTATGCAAGTGTAGGAGCATAGTGACATACTTGGGAGAGCAGCATGGAGAGACAATGACCTTGGCTGGTGCCTGCACAGCAGCTGTGACACTTTCTAGAAAAGACACAAGAGGCATGCACTATTTTTAACTTGCAATTTCAGAGGGTTTGCAATCCCAAAAAAAGAAAAGACAAAAAAAACCCTAAACTTTTAGTTCTGCCTTAAGTGCTTATAGCGAAAAACAATGCTGAATTGCCAGACGTGTAATTAGCTTACGCCTCACGCTGTAAACAGTCAAGGATTGTTACCAAAGAGTTACTGTTTCCTAATCACGGTGAATGAGTAAATATAACTGCTGGGGTGCAACACCATGACACAACCATAGAATTTCTTCCAACTGTCATGCAGGCATCAACAGAACTTCTAAACAAACGTCTGTAGTAGGCTGTTTTTAATGACATAGCCTTAAGCTGGCCATATACCAGTAGAATTCTTTTTTTTTATAGTTTTCAGTTAAGGAAGTTCATTCGTTTTTCTAATGGTTAGTGGGTCTAATCGACATTCATTTTGAACAATGATGATGAAAATGGAAGGAATGGGATGGAAATCTTTTCGTTTCGTATCTGAATGAACAGAATTCTAAGTGCGAACGCTATTTTTGTGCGTAAAAAAACAAAACATACAGATTGTGATGCGATTGTGCCAGTCACAGAAGAAGCCTGTTCAATATGTCTGGGATACCATTCAAGTAGCAGGCCTGGATTACATTTTTAGGGACTTTAAAATGAAATTTGTTGATTCAATGATGGCAAGATCAAATGTTCTGACCAGAGATGAAGCTGGGCTTGGTGTGAAACCCAGTTTGCCCAAGCCCGCTCAAAACTCTGACCGCCAACCCCTCCCCCCCCAACCCAATAAGTGGCAGTTGCTGGAGCAGGGGGCATTCCTCGCCACTTTGACATATAGTTGCAGGGTGAGGAATGCGTCTCCCCGCAACGGATTGGATTGTGAGGAGGGGGCGACAGTCAGAGTTTTGAGCAGGCCTGGGTGAACTCAGGAAAACTGCATTCACATCAAGCCCAGCCTCATCACCAGCTCTGATGAACAATTTCGAATGAACATTCAAACTAAATTCTAGTACTGTATGGCCAGCTTTACAATAGCACTTACACGCTTATGTATAGATTTTTTTTAAAAAGGGCAAAACAAGTGCTATTTAATGCTTTTTAATAAAGTAATCTATTGCAGACAATTCATAACTTCTTGAGGGAAACCTCAAAAGAAATACATAGAACCTACAACCTTAGTGTCATAAAGCCCGATCTAGGCTTACAACAGAGTGAGTCCTTTGTCTTTGATATACACTTTGCTTAAGAATAAATTATTATATAAATATCCAATATGAAGAATGTGAACTCAAGAAAATTTTAATATTTTATATAGTAGTTTAATATTTCACACAGCAGTAGTTTAACATTTAATATAGTAGTCTACTGCAGGGCTCAAAATTTTCACTCGCCTGCTCGCATTTGGCGAGTAAAAATAAAGTGGGGGCGAGTGGAAATTTGCGCCTCCAAGTACCGGGCCGAGCCGGTACTATATTGCCCGCAGCCAGTGAACATGTCAGGCACGCGGTCGCAGACCGCGTACCTGACTTGCGGGAGCAGCTCCACGGTCTGCATCTGTGTCGGATGCAGACCGCAGAGCTGCTCCTGTCAGCTCTAGCTTCCTTCGGCCGGAGCTCTGACAGTTCTGAGCTCCGGCCCGAAAGAAAAGGATGTATTAGTGAGGTCTGCAGACCTCACTAATCTACCCCTAGATCACCAGGGATTGATCCTCCTCACAGCCTCCTCCCTGTAAAAGACGTGAACAGGTGAGGGGGCTGAGGGGGTTGTATTATTTTGTCCATTTCCAGAAGTATAAAGCATTTTATTTACTCCCATACAAGGAACAGTGTCATGGGGGAGGAACGATGAATATCTGCTGCTAGGAAGACATTCGCTGGCCAGATGCCATTCTCACTACTAGATGGAGCCAAGGAGCATAGGAATCCATATGCTCCTTGGCTCCATCCAGTGGCTAGAATGCCATGCCAACAGCATTTGGCCAGCGAATGCCTCAGCAGATGATTTATAAAGCATCCCCTTAGTGAATAGCTTTAAAATTGGGTGCCTAATTCTGATCAACACAAGTAATGTGAAGGTCATTAGGCTGTATTAACATGCAAAACTGTGTGTGATACACATCATTTGCTTTCCAACAAGTATCATGTTTTGCCAGCCTACATCAAATATTGCACAAAGCACCTATATTGACCTCCATCAGCTAAACAAAAAAACGGCTATCCTCATAACAACCTTGGCTTCAGTCATTCTTCTCTGCCAAATCTGTAAGAAAATGAAGTAATACAAAAAAAAAAAAAAAAAAAACCATCATTTAAACAGGAAAGGGGGGAAAAAAAAAAAAAAAAAAAAAAAGAAACCATCATTTAAACAGGCAAGGGGGGAAAAAAATGACATAAAAGCCTATGGAGACTGAACATAATGCATTTTTGACCCATCCTGGTCATTAAAATGTCACTTCCTGTATGCTGCAGCCAGAAACTCCATCAACAACACGCTAATTCTGCTCATTCATGGAAAGACATTTCCAAAAAGATGTTCCATATTAACACCGTCATATTTTATTAATGAGACGCTTCCTCCCAAAAATAGCATTGAAATGAAAGTCTGTCAGAATGCAGACTGAGAAGTGCCAAAAGAGGAAACTGCGAGCCCAAGATTCCAACACCTGGACATTGCTGTACCGGGTATATGGAGACAATGACTGGCCTCTACCAGCACTGTACTACAATAGCATACAAAAGAATACCTGACCTGATGATGTCACACACACACACGGCAGAGCCTATACCTGCAGGCAGGCATTTCATTATATCCAATGTGCAGGAGGCCGCAGCAGCATTGAAACAATATTTCATCCTTCTGATTGCACCAATATGTTACGGTGTCTATAACATGCTGGCCATGTGCTAATACTACACCAGTGCACCAGGCATGTAATGCACATTTGTCGTGCAATTTTGCACCCAACAACCGTCTCTTCTTTCTACTACCCAGCTTTCCATTGGCTAAAGCAAAAATGTGCTTCAAAATTGCCTGAAAGTGTTCACGCTCAAGTGTGAATGGAGGCCTAAGTAGTACTAAAGCCTTTTTTTTTTTTTTTTTAAACACACACATCAGTATTGATTACTTTTGCATAGTAAGGTAATCAATTCCTTCCTGCATAGGTTTAAAAAAATTTTTTTTTTTTTTTTTACATCACCTGCATCATGTGCGCCACTTTACCAAACCTCTTGTTGGGGAGCCCGGGCACTCATAGCACCAATCAGATTGTATTTATCTGGACAACATCATCGCTGAGCCTGACGAAGGGGACCCTGAGCGGCCCCGAAAGCGAAAGTTCTAATAACATGACATTTTGAATTAATAAAGCACTTTGGATTGCAATATGTGTGGTGTGCTGGTGACATCCATCTACTGATATTATCTGGACTACAGGTCTCATCGTGCATTGTGCCAGCTCACGTGTGCCTCATTTGAGAAGCGGATTGCCTGTGCCCAGGCGTTCAGCAATCCCTGGAATTAACGTTGGGTTTGATGAGGGTCTATAGAACCCTGCAAAGGGTAGGTGCCAACCTAAAAACTAAGAGCAAGGCCAACACCAGGGAACCAGCATAATCAGACTAAGGGGGAACTAGAATACTGCAAAAAGCAGCACATGTTGTAAAGCTGGCTCAAATTGTGTCCAAAACCCACTAACCCAGATAAAATGCGATCAGAGGGCGGCCCTGCTGGCACTGCTCCATTCAAAAGAAGTCGTTTCTGACAGCCACTTCGCCATCTGTCAGAATACAATAGCCTGGCAGCGCGGATGGGGGAATTGGGTGCTCTGGGAGAAAATCGAACAAGTGTATGGCCAGCTAGTCGCTACATCTGCATGAAAAATGTAAGAGATAAATAGGCTTTAATATCAATTATTATTATGCATGGTTTATAGCACTGGGGGAAAAAAGGGAGATAGAAGGAGGGAGCGCATTTACAACATAACTGCACACAAGAGGATTAGGATCCACACAACTGTATTGACAATATACATCTCAGGCAGAATAGCTGCTGAAATAAGTACCAATATAAAGAGATGTAGCAAATACAAATGCAACCATTCTCCAGGTACCCAATGAATACAAGATGACAGGAATCAGCACGGTATAAACAAATCTCAGTACAGGCAAATAGAAAATACCAGCCATCAGGTTCAAACACGTTTAGTAAATATTTATTTGAAATTAATATACACCTTTATGGGAGGGAGAAGAATACTTCCTTATTTGACAGACCCAGCCATGTACTGAGGCTTTACATACTGATTACTCAAATGACGTGTGTTGTGTGCTAGGACTCCCAGGTCAATGACTGGAGGAGCTATTCACCCATAATCACATCAAATGTTAAAAAATAAAAAAGGTGAATGTTGGGTGAACAGATTGATCTATAAGCCCCTAATTCTCCCATCCAGCCAGCAGATCTGTTCAGGACTGCAGTGGAGGACGATGATGATACCAGTTGCTGATCAGATGAGACTGCAGGAGAATCCCTATTGAAGGAGAAGAGGTATATCCCCATTTCCTGCGCCGTGTGTGTGTCCCTCCTTCTACTAGATCATCTGCACACAACCAGCCAAAAATCACACATCTCTCCATGGAGGATGAGCAGGAAACTTGCAGAGATCAGGCTGTGTGAGCCGGACACACTCTCCGACAGCTCGGTCAGCCTGGGATGGGTAATGATCACTGCAGCATTGTGTCGTGCCCGGTGATCGGTAAACTTTGTAGCAGCGATGATGAGCGCTAATCGGGTCGGGGAAGGTAGGTCGCCTGTCAGCAGCACATGGATGGGGAAGGAAGAAGTGGCAGCTGCAGCAGGAAGGGTGTCTCGCCCCCAGTCCGCTACGAGCAGCAGCAAGCCCCGCCGAGTTACTAAAGCAACCGCTGCAGCACAAGCCGGGAGTTCCCTGGACACCCCGCCCCGGGCGACTCCCTCCTTGTCCTGACACAGCAGCTCACACTTCTCACGCTGCCCCATGGCCGGGAACTCGCCCGCTCGTCACTCACCGTCCTGTCAGGCCGGTGCCTGCTGACTCCGAGTCCGGGAGAGCGCGCTGTCAGACCCCCGCCGCTCCTTGAGAGCAACAGCACCAGAGATCTACCTGCAGCGGCCGCCATCTCTCAACTGGAAGCGCTCCGAACCTGGGCGCGCAGCGGCGCTGGCTGGGCGGGACTAAAACACGCCGCTCAAAAGTGTCGGGTCCAATAAGCGGCGGCGAAAGTGACAGCTGGGCGTGGCCGAAGTGGGGAAACTCGCTGGTTTCGGGTCTTTGAAGGCTTTGCGGGACTGTAGTGGGATGGGCGGGGCTTTGGGCATAGTCAGTCAGCGGGCGCACCGCCCACCGGGGGATGTGTCTGGGGAGACCAAGGCTCCTGTGAAGGATGAAGGAGAGTTTGTGCAGAGCTCAGCAGAGAATGTTGTCTGATGGTGTCCCATGTATAATTCAAAGTTTAGCCTGGGACTCCTCTCTACATGGATGCCTAAAGGCAGCTCACACTCTTTGCAGCCCTGCTTTGCTTTGTAGGAAAGTGCTTTCTCATGCTCCTTGTTTGGCAACAAGTGTTGTGCTCAAACTCCCCATGTCTGCAGCTTTAACCCTTATGTGGCAAAGCTCAATGGAAATACAACTCATATTTATGTCTATTTATATCATTTTATATTGGAAAGAGATTGCTAAATGGCAAAATGAATCTGATGACCATAAAGTGACATTAAACTCAGGCGTTAAACCTTAAAAATGCATTTAAGTTCCTTAACCACTTGCTGTCCGGAACAATTTCTTCCTATTTGCACACGCATGATATAATCTGAATTTTTGGCTAGAAAACAGCTTCAGGCCCCCAAACAATGATATATTTTCGGAAAGTAGAAATAAAAAAAATGCTAGATACAATTTTTTAATGTTGCACGGTATTTTTGCGTCGCAAATGTTTATCCAACCAGTATTTTTAGGATAAAATGAAATTTAGTGCACAGAAACAGAATATAATACCCGATTTTTAGGTAAAATATAGAAGATGGGGTCATGTCAGGTAAATAGATACCAAACATGTCAAGCCTTAAAATTGCCTTCTCCCGTGAAGCTGCAAAAAAACTTCAATACCCACAATTTCCCATAGGGGACACTTTAAAAGCTTTTACTGCTCATCATTTTATGTTTATCAGTGATGGATGGCCCTTGAATGATTGCTCTCACTTGGAAGATTGCGGCGATATGTAGCATGTGTAGCGCAATTTTCGTTTTTGCACATAGGTACACTGATGCATGTTTGCTTATGTATGTGCGTGCACGTGGTGGGTGGGGAACTTGAAAAAAATGTTTTTGCATTTTTTTACTTTTCCTATATGTTACTTTAAAGGAGAACTATGAGGTGAGTGACTTTCACTCACCTCATAGTTCTATCCGACCTGTGACAATGAGACTGTCACAGGTCGGCTCAGTAGATCGGGAGGTGAGCGAACACATACCGGCGTTCGCTCACTTCTCGATCCTGTCACGGCTCTCTGCCGTGACAGGGGAGGGGCTGGATTCCCCGCTCCGATCCACCAGCGCTGACTGGCGTAACGGGAGGGGGCGGGTACAGCTGGCTCTGCCTTTAGATAGGCAGAGCCAGCTGTCAGTCAAGCAGCTGGGCGGATCCCGGCACAATTGTCGGGATCTGCTTTAGCTGCGGCGTCTCAGTATACCGCGAGCAGCTGCTTGCTGTATACTGCGACGTCTCAGTATACCGCGAGCTACAGCTCACGGTATACTGAGCCTAGGGTGACGGGAGGACGCTAGTTTGTGTCCTCCCGTTACCCTAAGGAGAACTATGGGGAAAAGACTTAACCCCATAGTTCTCCTTTAATTTTTTTTAAACACTTTTTTTTGTCCTACACACACTAACCTTATTACTATCACATAGGGGGATAACTAGCCCCCTATGTAATAGCAGATAGGGTGTGACAGGTCCTCTTTATGGAGACATCAGGGGTCTTTCAGACCCCTAATGTCACCTAGGGACCCCAAAGATGTCCGCTCAGACACGCGCGCGCGAGCGGGAAATGCCCGATATTTAAAAACAGGCAGCGATGCCTGTTAACATACAAGCGGGGGGCGTGTCCTAACCATGGCGGCGTGAGGTGCTCGTTCAGAGAGCTCCGCGGCTTCAGCGTATCATCGGCACACTTACCTCTATCTAACTCCCGCTGACACCCCGGGTTTCAACATGTCTAAACGCCGGAAGGACGGGGGATCTAAAACTCAGGTCTCGGATGCCTCCATGCAGCAGTTTTTCTCTCCGAGAAATGCGGGCCCGGTGGAGCGTGGCAGATCCAAGATGGCGCCGGCCTCATCCACGAGGGCTCCGTCCCACAACACACGCCGACGGGGCTCCCCATCTCCGGATACCTCCCGGGCGGGATCCGCTTCCCCTGAGCTCCCCGGTCTGGACCCCCACGACGATGGCGAAGAGGTGACGGATGACCTGCCCAATGACATGCCGGACGGGTTCCGGGCCTTGCTACGTTACCTCCCCACCAAGCAGGACTTTGAGTCCATGGTGTCCAGGGTTGAGGCTGCCTTGCGAAAGGACCTACGAGAAGTGAAGCGGGAGGTGAGAGGACTGGGCGCGACAGTGGCGGAGGTCTCTGCATCCTGCTCCACGATGGACTCGAGGATTGCGGCGCTTGAATCGGCGGCCCAAAGGCCAGATCCCCGCCTTACTGACCTGCAACTCCATATGGAGGACATGGAGGATAGGGGGCGACGCAACAACCTGCACCTCCGTGGCATTCCAGAGGCCAGACCTGCGCCCGACCGTACAAGCAATCTTTGCATCCCTACTCGACAATGTGGACCCTGGTACCATCATCCTGGATCGGGTACATAGACATCCACTGTAAGGTGATGGGGCATTCTGATCCCGGGGGGGGGGGGGGGATTTCCCTTATGGGTCTGCTACAATCGAGGCCCTGGAAGATCCTTATCAATATGGACCTGTACCACCAGAGCTGGAGACGTCCCCTTTTCCTGACATTTCTCAAGCTCTGATGGATCGCTTAAGATGGAAGGGCGCAACGGGTTCTCACCGCAAGGGCGGACAGTGGCCAGATTGCTGGGACGGTGCGCCCCCATCTTACGCGGGGTTTACGTTTATGTTTATGCTCACTTTGCCTTTTGAGGGCTGACATATTATATTAACAAGGGTATTAGCTATGGATTTGTTGTTTCTGCTGTGACCCTTTTAGGAGGGACTGTCCCTCGGAGGCAACATGATGTCTTGGATCATGTCACTGTATTCCCGGCCTTCGGCCAGGGTACAGATTAACGGATCTCTCTCAGCGTCATTTACTATTTCTAATGGCACTCGACAGGGGTGTCCGTTGTCCCCCCTGATCTTTATTATCACGCTAGAGCCCCTACTGAGAAGAATCCGGGCCAACAGAGCTTTGGGTCACTGGGGGACGGTAGTTTATGTCAACCCGTGACTCGGAGGAGAACTATGGGGAAAAGCACTTACCCCATAGTTCTCCTTTAAAAGAAAATGTAACTATATGCGATATGGTACTACGGACCCCAATACACACAATAAGGCCCCATTCATATCTGTAGATTTAGGTGCAATTAGGGATTCCTGCGTCAGAAACTTGCGTTTTCCTGCAGCAGGAATCCCTAATCTGATGTTTACACGCGGCCGCTGTCACCCATTCAAGTTAATGATCAGGTGACAACAGTTGCATGTAAATGCATGCACACCGCATTTAATGATTTGTGATATTATTACATGCGGTTAGAAAACACTCTACCTGGATAAACAATCATTGCGTCCAGGGAGAGTGATTGATTCCTAACCGAATGTAATAATATCACATATCATTACATGCGGTGCGCAGGAGTTTATATGCTATTTCTGTCACCTGATCATTAACTTGAATAGGTGACAGCTGCCGATTTTAAACACCAGATTAGGGATTTCTGATGCAGGAAAACGTAAGTTTCTGACGCACGGACTATGAGGCTGAGTCAAAATCACTCACCTCATAGTTCTCCTTTAAAGTTTTAAATTTGGCGAGCGGCCCCCATGGGAGAAATAATTTTGTCGAGTGGCCCTCGAGGGAATTGAGTTTGAGACCCCTGCTCTAGAGCAACGGAGGAAAATATCTTTTGTAGCATAGATTAGATATTTTGATGCCCTATACTGTCTGCTGAGGTGTATGTTACCACCCTCTACAACATTCTAAAGTTTTACCTACTCTCTGTTTCTTTCCCTCATATGTCCTACAGTATTGCTAATGCTCAGATTGTTTTGTTAGGCTATTGGAATGATTCTTTCAACTCCTAGGTTTCAATTGTAATAAAAGCATATCTGATAATGATAGGTATGCCAATGTTATGACAAGAGTTTAAGGTGTGTCTGCTAAGTGTCTCTAGTTAGTAGCCATGAGCAGTCAACTTTAGGAGCAAAGGTATGAACTGGGTGTGTTGCTGTGAACATTTTCAAATACACTAGATAACAAAGGTGTGTGCTACTTGGTAACTGTAATTTAAATTTAAAAAGATCTATACATAGAAAAGGTCATTTATTGGAGTCTCTTCAATTCACATGACATTGGAGTCAGGTTAGATTAGCAACAAGGAAAATAAAAAGGGCAGCAGAATGCTGACCTCTATCTCTGTGACAAACCTGGACAATGCACACTAAGCATATGTTAAAAAAATATCTAAGAGAGCCGCTGACCAAGATGGCCGCGGTCTAGACGAGCTCCGCGAGATCGATCCCCAGGACGGCATCACACAGCAAACTAAAGCACACCTCACATGTGCGGTCTGATGCCCCATAGTCGGGAGACATCGGGCACACAAGCCGAGCGCTGAAGCGGTGGAATGCGGCGCAGCAGACGGCAGAAGGAGCCGAGATTCAGCAGAGGGAGCCCAAGATGGCGGACACACCGCGCCGTGAGGGGACACGTGCAGCTGCACCAGAGGTATTTGACTCCTCTTCAGTTGACAGCCTGCCCCTAACCCCTGTTGAAGCCCATGAAAGTGACAGAGATGCAGCCCTGATTGACAAGTTCCGCAGCATGTTACAAATGGAACTTTCAGCAGCTACTAACAAGCTGGCAGCCACACTGACCAGGGAGATTAATTAGAGCGATTGGGGCCCGCACAGACATGTTGGAACAGAAAATGGACAACGTGATCACTGTAATTGAATCACAGGAGAAGGAGATGGACTCCTTCTCTGACAAACTGACAGTGGCATTGGATAAAATGGAGGACCTGGAGAACATGGCCAGACGTGGTAACCTGCGGATTAGGGGACTGCCTGAGTTTATAGAGGATCTTACCTCCTCAGTTACAGCCCTTTTCCAGGAACTGGTTCCGTCAATACCGATAGAACGCCTTGAATTTGACCGTATACACAGGGCCTTGGCCCAAAAGCGCCGCGATGGCCCACCGAGAGACATCATCATTAAATTTACATACTACAAAACAAAAGAAGCCATCCTGCATGCCGCCCGTGATCGCCGGGACCTACAGTTCCAAGGGCACCCATATCAAATCTTCGTGGACCTGTCCCCAACCACCATTTAAAAACGCAGGGATATGAAGCAGTTCCTAGCTATCCTCAGAGAGAATAACATTCCATACAGATGGGGATTCCCCTTTAAAGTGTTGTTTAACCACAAAGATGGAACGTTTACTGCAACGACGCCGGATGAACTTCGCAAGATTCTGGTCAGCCTATCTCTTCTATCCGCCTCCCAGCTGACCTCTACCCCACCGGGAGATAGCCAGCGCCCAGCCCTGCCAACTCCAATCTGGGAAAAAAAGCAGAGGATGAGAGCCGCTTCGCAGAAAACGAGGGGGGACAGCCCTCCCCTTTTTGATCCGGCCTGAGGGTCTCACCTATAGCTTTGAGTTTAACTCCTTCCTTCCTCAGGTTTTCGCTCGCCGACGCCGGCGAACGTCTGGAAGGGTCAGTCGGTGAGCTGGCACTGTTGGACTAGTTTAAGGACTGCCGTTATACAGCCCATGGTCTATTTTCCACTATGAGTTGCTCTACCCGCACTCAGTTGAATCGTTTGAGCAGTTTGTTCATATGCCGTTTATTAGGGGCTCCGCCCGGACTCCACTGTTCTATATGCAAGCATGAAGGTGCAGGTGCGGTGACTGAGAATACAGGTGGCCACCTTGAGCAACCCGTGTTTCACTCCTGCCCTGTAGCTGATCCGCAGCGGTCTTCTCTCCTCTATTGAAGATCCTTCCCCAACCTGTCCCTGCCCTCTTTCTGGGTCCCCTATAGTGATGACTCCTCCGATTCAACCTCCATACTACACCATCTCCTGCCCTCCTCTCCACTGTACGGTGCGGATGTTACAGGTGAGGCAAGTTCTCCTCCACCCTATCAATGGCAAGTAAGTTTACATTACTATCCCACAATGTCCAGGGGTTCAATTCACCATCTAAACGTCATAAAGCATTTTCGTATTATTCCTCATGCCATACAGATGTTGTATGCCTGCAGGAAACGAGATTTTCAAAGACCTCCTGTCCACGTTACCTCCACAAGCACTTCCCCATCTTTCACTGCGCTAACTTTACTGAAAAGAAGAGGGGGGTCTTAATAACCTTCAGATGGTCTCTACCCTTTATATGCCACACTGAAATAGCTGACCCCACGGGCGGCTACATTATCCTGATTGGCACCCTATTTGATGTAGAGGTGACTTTTGTCAACTACTACACCCCTAATGCCCATCAACTCCGGTTTTTATCCCACTTATTTCAAAGAGTGGCACATCATGCCAAGGGCCTTCTATTTCTGGCCGGGGACTCCAACCTAGTGATTTACCCCACTATGGATAAGACCAAAAAGGCACAAGCCCCGGGCCAGAATGGGAACGTGCCCTTTGACAACTCCGCCTTTCACACTATAGTGAACGACCACCATCTAGTGGATGTGTGACGGGAATTGAACCCGACGGTTAAGGATTTTACGTTTTACTCCAACCCACACCAGATATTTTGTAGAATAGACCATGTCTTTACCCCACAACGATGCCTAACTCACTTTACGTCAGCTAAAATTAAAGCAGTCCCATGGTCAGACCATGCCCCGAATGTGGTACAATTCCGCCTAGAGGGGGGAACCCAGGGTAGGGGGCATTGGAGAATTAACGAATCATTGTTGTCCACTGTGGAGAACATGTTCCTTATTGAACTATACGCAAAACAATACTTCGAGCTGAACAAGGGGTCCGTCAGATCTCCAGTGGTTCTGTGGGAGGCCCATAAAGTCACAATGCGGGGGCAGCTCATAGAACTGGCCTCCCGTCGCAAAAAAGAGAGAGGGAAGAAGGTAACTGAACTACAGGATGAGTAGAGACCCTGGACAGAGCATTAAAAGATAATTTCAACCGGGGGCTCCTGGCGCGCCTGAACTCAGTGCGGACGGAACTGAACCTCTTGCTGGATCAGGGGGCAGAAAGGGCTCTGAGGTGGACCAAGCATAGATTCTACTCTCGGGCAAACAAACCGGGCACATTATTAGCTAGAAAACTTAGAACATTGCCTGATAGACCAGCCCCTATTAGATTGACCACCCATGGGGGCACGATATCTGCAAACCCGCTAAAGATATTAGCATCCTTCCAAGAAAACCTCACCTCTCTCTATGCTAAATCTCGCCCCTTTAACGACGAGAAGGCAGACGATATCTTACAGGATGTGGTACTCCCACAGATCAAACGGGATGACTTGGACCACCTCAGCTCAGAGATAACCACTGAAGAGATACTCCTGGCTATTAAGCACCTCAAACCATCTAAAGCCCCAGGCCCTGATGGCTTTTCGGCCCTTTATTATAAAAAACTAGCTCCCCTCCTGGCACCTAAATTGGCTGCAATGTTTAACTCCCTCAGACAGGGCCAAACACTGCAGCCCTCCTCACTCTTAGTTTACGTATCCATGATTCCCAAACCTGATAAGGACACGCTAGACCCCAATAACTATCGGCTTTACTGAACGTTGATATCAAAATTCTAACTAAAATCCTCGCCACACGGCTCAATTCAATACTCCCCAGTATCGTCCATAGGGACCAAGTGGGCTTTATGCCTGGGAGACAGGCAGGAGATAATGTCCGCTAAATAATCCACCTGATCCATGTCCTCAAATCTCGTAATATTCCGGGTTTCCTGTTATCACTAGATCTACAGAGGGCATTCGACTCTATCTCCTGGGAATACCTACACTATATCCTACATAAATGGGGTTTTGGAGAATCCTTTCCAATATGGTTACGGGTCATGTACTCTAACCCGATGGCTCAGGTGAAGTATCTGGGACATTTATCCCAGGAGCCCCCTATCCGCCGGGGAACCCGCCAAGGATGCCCACTGTCCCCAGCTCTTTTTTGCGTTGGCAATTGAACCCCTGGCCATTCTCCTTCGCTCTAGCGCCAACATCAGAGGAATTGAACTTGCGGGAGTGGAGTATAAGGCTAGCCTGTTCACAGATGACGTTATGCTGACCCTGACGCAGCTGCACACCACAGTCTCCAACATGCTCAACCTCCTACAGCAGTTCTCCGCTATCTCGGGGCTCTCAGTGAACTGGGGGAAATCCGCTGCTTTGAATATATCCCTACCTGCCCTGATGTATGAGAATGTTCGCACCAATTTTTCGTTCACCTGGGCTAAATCCTATATTCGGTACCTAGGTATTAAAATTACGGCGTCTTATGACACCCTGTATTCTGCGAATTATATTCCATTGTTTAAAACGTTAAAACAATTACTCACCTCATGGTTGACCCATAATCTGTCCTGGATGGGGAAAATTTCAGCAGTAAAGATGACGCTTGTGCCCAAACTTTTATATCATTTTAGAACACTGCCGGTGCAAATTCCCTCTCATATTATACGTTCGATGCAGCGGTGTATCCTCCAGTTTATCTGGCACCCCCTCAGGGCTCGGGTGGCAAGAACCACTCTGTACAAACGTAAACTTGATGGTGGTGTGAGCCTCCACAATGTACTGCACTACTATCAAGCTGCTCAACTCATACCACTAATAACTATGCACCAGCGCCACCAGCACCCACTATGGCTCATGTTGGAAATCCCGAATTGCTCCACCATGCCTCTCACGGCTTTACCCTGGTTGCCAACATGTGATAGACCTAGGACCCTTAGCCCCCTCATGATGCATACACTTAAAGTGTGGGACTCTATTAAATACTCAGCGCACCTGCTTTCACCATACCTCCCATTGCTTCCCTTGTTCGCCCAACCGCTCTTTAGGCCTGGCCTGGACAACCCCACGGCCTTTGGATGGTGGATGAACAACGGATTCCGAACAGTGCATGACCTTCTGCGCTCCTCTGCCATTCCTTCCTGGCAATACTTGCGGGAACACTATCAAATACCGGGAGTTGAACATTATAGATACCTCCAACTTCATCATTGGATTTCCTCTCTAATTCGGAGAAGGGATCCCACTAATTTATTTACTTGCTTTGAACATATGTGTCTTCACTCCCCGGAGGGCCCAGGCCTCATAAACATTCTTTATTCACAATTAAATAGATTGGTCAACCACACTTCCCACACTTATGTTCGTGGCTGGGAAGGAGACCTGCCCCGTCGGTGGTCCATGAAGGAGTGGCAGCAGATTTGGCGCAATGTCGCAAAATGCTCTATTAGCGTTACAAATGCTGAGGTAGCCTATAAGGTAATGATGAGGTGGTATATGGTTTCGCCAGGGTGGCGAGCCTGTTCCCCACGACATCAGGTACCTGTTTTCGGGGGTGCAGAGAAGGGGGAGACATGCTACATACCTGGTGGCGCTGCCCCCTGGCTACACGGTTCTGGGTCAAAATATTTAAATTCATTGGCTCCCTATTCTCTGCACATATTCCAATCAATTTTCAATATGCCCTGTTCCATATGTCTATACCAGAATTGACTAAGCCTCAGAGGGCTCTGGCACACTTTATTTTCCTGGCAGCCATACTGACGGTCGCAGGAAACTGGAAGAAACAACATACCCCTTATGGAGAATTTAAACAGAGGTTGGATCATATTATGCTTAATGAACGACTGTCTAGTATTGTGGAAGACAAACACTCCAGGTTCCTGGGTGTGTGGAAACCATGGCTCTCATCCCGTCACCCAGGGATGGACCCAACGAGCTACCGAGGTATATAAAGTGGATTGGACAGTTGGGGGCTGTCCGTGTGTGATGTGAGGGGCGGTAGCCATGGATGTCCCGTAGGATGCTTGATGTATGCAAATATGGGAACCCCCCCTAGTAGTACGGGTGGTGACCGGCTACTATTACCCCCACCTTGATACCATTTCCCCCCTCCCCAGATTTTCTGTTTCCTGGGGCCTTTACCCCACCTTATGTTTCTGGTTGATCATCGGCTCACTGCCAAGGGGCAGGGTACTAGCGTCACAGCACATGTTATAGAGTCGATAGTGTAATATGAGCGCTTGTGAATGCAGGGATTCCCTGTAACTTGAATATGCATATGTATCATACGTAATTCTATTACCTGTGAATTCATGATTGTAATGACGTACCAAGACAATGATACACTGTGAACCGATATCTTTATTAAGTTTGTTATGTGAAAATTTCAATAAAATTATTTTAAAAAACACTAAGGAGGTGGGGCAAGGCAAGAACAAGCATAACTCATACAGGAACAGTTATTATTGGATTATTATTAGAAAGGTTTCCAGTGCCGGTAGAAAATATGGAAAACCACTTGAGCTACTGAGCAACTTTCGGCTACAGTAGTACCTGCAATTTCTGGTTAATTTCAGCTCTAGCAATGGAGAACACTTTTTGGCTAAGGAGAAAGCCTGCATACAGACTGTGATATTGTCTGTTTTGCCAGTTCCTGATGACGTGTGGAATCTGTAATAACAGTCAAAAGTGGCCTTTGTTAAGTATAATGACAACCCAGACCTGGTGCCAGTTATACAGAACAGTCTCTTAAATACACAGACCAAAAGGCAACATTCTTATAGACCTACGATGGCATTATTTACACTGGCGAATGTATAATAGGGTCAGTTGAGATTCTGCTAATCCTGGGTTCCCCAAAGTGGTTAATATTGACCCCTATGGGTCAAAGGGACTATCCAAGGGGTCAATAAAATGGATGGGGATCAGGAAATATTTGGGGGTCAATAGGTCTTTGACAAATGTTTGCAGGTTGATTGGAGTCAATTAATCTTTTCAGGTTCCAATAGAACTCACCAATACCAATCCTTAGTCCATAAGCTGAGGTAGCTAGGGGAGACAGGCAGGCTTTGAATTGTGGGAGTGCTTCCACTCCCCCCTCCCCTCTAGGATAGATGTATGCATTCGTTATTTCCCATAGTGATTGTACTCCTCCACCTCTGCTAGTACACCTACCTCAAACTCCGCTGGGTACAGTACACCCAATGTTATAGAAGTGCTACTGAAGAACTAATTCATGTGCATTTACTAAAAATTCAGCATTGTAACAACCATAATGGCAGCTGCTAACAACCAGAGGAGGTTAAGTATTATTATTTACATTATTATTATTATAATTATTATTATTATTATCTATAACTATATTTAATCATATCTATTATTATTAATACTATTCCAAGTAATATTATTTGAAGTAGTATTTATTAGACATGTGCGATTCGGTTCGTTCCGAAATTCGTTTTGGACGAATTTTCGGAAATTCTGAGATTCGGTTGCATCCGAATTCCGAATTACATGACGTCACGGCTCGCTCCGCCCATTTGACATCCTCAGCTGTCAACTGCTACATATTGCAGTCATATATATCAAATGCTTCAATTCTTAAAGTACAGAGGCTATAGAGTAGTGGATAGAGATACAGGCTTTCAAGTGATTGCCATCGTGAAGTTTGCTGGTTCAAGTCCAGCCATTGGAGAGTAAAGTTTTTTTTTGTTTTTTTTCATAAACGAATTTAGTACGCAACTAATTTAATTTCGGACCCGAAAAACGAAACTAAACTAAACAAATTATTTGTTTTTTTTTCAAAACGAAACTAAACTAAACTAATTGTTTTTGTTTTTTTTCAAAACGAAACTAAACTAAACGAATTTTTTGCTGGTGCACATGTCTAGTATTTATCTAAACTTTCATGAAGGGGCCATAAAGGTGAAAAGGTTGGGTACCCCTGTTCCAACTGTTTAGTGACCCTTTATATCACCTACGTGACATAAGGGCCTCATTTTTAGGATTAGTGATCAGAATTAATTAGGTAAACACTTTTTAATGTGTTTCATCAAAGTCAATTAATTCAGTTTTCAATGTTTTAACTGTTTTTTTCTAATCTTTAGAATTAGAACTGGCTGACAGCATTTGTGCCAGGTTCGCCTGACATACTCAATGCCACTTAATTAACCCCCATACTGTATATACTACATGTTACATTGACATCATTGATCAATAACAACATTGACCTTCACAGTTGATGTCTTTCATTCTTAAGACATTCTAATATCTGCCCATTGTCTCTAGTTGGAACCAATGATGACTATCATGTGACATTATACATGGGACATAAAGGCACATTTGAGCCTCTATGTCCCACAGCCTTGATTGCTAGGTCCTCTATTGTTATGCTAGCCACCAAAGTAGAAGTCTGATAACATGTTTTAAAAGCCATGCCTCAGCAACCTAAAATAGCTTCTTATAACTGGAAAGTGTGGCGTTTCATTTTCATTTGTGTTTGACCTTGGGCTGTAATGTAGTACTTTAATCCATGACTATGTGAATTAACCATACCATTCTCAAAGTTAAAATCTGCTAGCTAGGACAGGGTTTATAAGACAGATTCATAGTGGCAGAGACATCAACTATCATAAATGACAGGATAGAGAGACATGATTACTGATTGTTATTGGCTTATGCCAGGAAGTCAGGAATAATCAGTCACTCCCAGTTAAATATCCTTACTTATTAGGAATTAAATATATGCAGGTCTGGGAAGCAAACTTAGTTTTGAAAATGGATGTTCTTCCTCTAACATCTATAATTTAACACAACATTTTGCACCCTGATAGGACAACTACAACAGGTATGTTGTTTAAAGGGTGCCAAGAGGATGAAGCATTGTATATCTCCAAACACTAGTTATGTACCGCAAATCCAGATTTAGGCTCAATGTACAGTATTTATTTTTGATGACCTGTCACATACGCAGATACCCTATACCAAAAAAGATCCTTCGTTGTTAGCTGATTTTGCGTTACATCTTGGGCAATTTATGTTTAAAATTTGCCATTGTTTAGGTAGATTTAAATATTCATTGGACTATGATAAACCCACTTTCTGGCATGGAGAATGCGAACTCTGCTCAAGCATTGCTTGGACCCTAAAACCTTCTGAGCGTGTGTTCCTTTGCTGTTTAGCATTTAGAAATGGAAAAAAATTTGACAGTTGACTCTTTTCGGAAAACTTACCAAAAGTGTCAGTTTGGATTTTTTATACTGTTTTGCTAGTGGTAGGTCTTTCAAGCACACCTGTGGCCAGACTATGGGCATTAAACTATTTACATATTCTTAACAAGCCATAAAAAAAGCTATAAAACAAGCCACCCCGACGTCTCTAGATGCATATATTGTGAAGTTTTTCATTCTTAAAGGCCCTCAAAGAAGACTCTAAGGTTTCAGTCAATTTCTAACACATTAGAAACTTCTGCTACCAAGCAGACTGCCAAGATTCTTGTTCTCAAAGAAAAAAGCTAAGCTTTTAGTGGCTCAGTTGTACTCTGAATATTATTTATCCACAATGCCTATAGCTAAAGAGGTGAATGCTGATTTTTTTAAAGGTCCTTTTACTGCTTTTTTTCAGAATATATAAATATGTTAGTGTACATAGTTTGAGCACAGATTCAGTTTATATGTTAGGTAATCTTGATAGGACAGCTCGATAGATCAGATGCTGAATGCTGAATACACCATCATATCAACTGAATGATCCACAGGAAATACAATCTCATCCAATTTTCCGACAAGCCAGCTGATATTGGTCTAATACTAAAAGGCAAGTCCACTGTGTTCCAGTACAAGTAGATAAGTGTGGGCATACTTTAGCGTATGGCCCTGCACACATGCATTGGCACGCATCAGTGCACACGTTAGCATGCACACTAAGTGGTGTGGGCATGAGTGCATGTTCAGCAATTGTTTTGGTGCCGATTGTCAGGTATAAATTGGAGGGTCATAGGGACAGATTGTTGAGTCATCTTCTGTTCGTATCTGTTAACCTGTGACCAGACCTACCTGCCTGGGTGTGACTGGCTTCCTCTGACCTGCTGCTGGATCTTGTTCTCCCATTGTCTCCCTGTATTTCAGATTTTTCTTCCTGCTTACTGATTTAATATCTTGCTGCCCAGCTATTGCTGACCTCGGTTTGTATCCTGACACAGTCTCTTCCTTCTGATTCGCTACCCTGCTGCCCAGCTGTATATACTCCCTGTGCTTTTGTCCTCACTACACTCCTGACTCCTGCTTGGGTGCTGCTGTGTTTCTGTATCCAGTTCCTATCTGGTGGACTACAGTCACCAGACCCAAACATCCCACAGCCAATATTGCCTGCAAATCAATATTGCCTGCCTCATGCCAGTCTGCATCCTCACATTCCCTGACACTACTTCCAAGGGTGTTGGATGAGAGGTGCAAAAGAGGCCCCCCTCTTCAGTTTGGTCTCCTCCAGGTATGTGACAAATATGGATATTATGGTATCTATACACACAAACAAATTAACTTGTACCTTGGACCAGCTGATCATGTATGAGCAACTTTAAAGACTTATGCACCAACATGTCCCTAGTAAAAACTGGACTCCTTAGGAAAGTCTGATGTGAATTGTTAACTTCAATTCTAAGTAAGAACACAGATACATAAGGTCCTATGTGTGCAGGTTTAGTGTAGTAATGTAGTTGGCCCCAAGTTCTGAGGAAACCAATATTAAACATGGCCCTTACTATAATGAATGCAAATCTACAAAGGGAATGTAATTGTAACCAGATCCAAATTACATTTCAAAGCAGGTTTGGCCCAGGACAACATACAAAAAGCAACAAGCAGTTTATATATGGCTCTTCAGTCTCCAGTCAGCTTGTTACCAGTTTAGATATGGCCATAAACAGCACCTGTTACAGTGAGAAACTGGCACTGTACTACATACGGCAGAGAAGAAAGGTTTGGCCAGCATTAGTCTGCTGGCCAGTGAAGTCTCTCATATGACGATGCTTCTCAACACTGAGTCTGGTTTATGCCTGAAAAGATTCCCCATCAGAAAAATAAGAAATTAATTGGGAGTTCAGGAAGCCAAATCTAATATTTCCACTGGATTTTTATGTACAACTATTTGTACATAAAGCATTAAAAAACACCTTCACACAGAGGTCAGTGTTGCTAACAATGGCTCAGGAAAGCATTTTTTCCAATTCAAACCTGAAGTGATGTACATGTATTCAGTTTGCCTGAAAAGCTGCTACGGTCTAAATGTGTTTATGTACATTAATAAAGATGGCATTATCCACTAACGTGTTGCAGACCGAAGGTCTTTTATAACTGGGAAAATTCCTGTTAGAGAGCTTTTAATATATTTTCTCATGAATGGAAATAATTTAAGTAAGCATTTAGCTCCCCATGCTTTAGCACAGGAATTAGTAGATATAAATGTTCAAAACAAAGGAGTGATTTGTTAATATTATTACTGGTTCCTATCCTCTTCAGTGTCCCTTCACTTGTCATTGACATCCAGGTAACAGCAACAGGTACATACTGGTCTTGTGCACATTTAGGGGCATATGTTCATGAGGCTATACCCATGAAGAGTGTAGTGCAAGGGCCTATTGCAGTACAGGATATACCAGCATAGTTGGCAGTATACATCTAGTCACTGGCAGAACTACCAGGGTCATAGCGGTCACATGAACGACCAGGCCCTGGCGTTCCACCATTTGAGGGGGGCCCCAGGAAGGAAAAAGAGGACGTGCCCCCAGTAACTGCCAAGGCACCAACAATCTCTGTAATAAAAACCCTTTCACTCCTACCAGGCCCATTTAAACAGACTCCCAGTGGCTATACCCGACGGGACTCTAGGTACTGTACATGTGTAAAGCTGACTGTCGGCTTTACACTAGAAGGGATTCTGGCAGCGGAGCTGCCGCCAGATTGCTTCCAGGGGCCAGTGTAGTGTGCCCTCCCCACCTTGTTTCCCGGGCTCTGCTGCCCATCCTGTGGGCCCAGGACTGGCATCAATGGTGTCAGCAGAAAGTGGGAAAGGATACTGATTAACCTCCCTTTGCCAATCTCCTTCCCCAATGCTGAATGGGGCCAGAAGCGATGCTGATTGCATCACTTCTGGTCCCACAGCTGTAATTTCCCGGCTGCAAAAGCCAGAGAAGAAGCTATTGTAGGGCAATCTGCGCTCCAAAAGCTCCTTTGGAGTGGAAAGGTGATACTAGGGGTCTAATTGACCTTTAATATCACCTTAAGGTCACCTCCAATGTCCTATCATATAGCAATTATGTTCAGTAAAAAAAAGAGTTTATAAAAAATAAAAAACTTACAAAATTTTAAAAAAATTTAAATTTTAAATATGCCCCAGCGAGCAGGCGCATATTTCCTTAAACAAGCGTCAGGTGCAACAATTGTGCTATACATGTTAGGTATTATCACATGTGCCAGAATGAGAGCAATAATTCTATGGCCAGTATTCATGGATAACTCTAAACTGATGACCTGTATGGGCTTTTCAAGCGTCACCTATGGACAATTTGAGGTACTGTCCTTTGCCGCCATTTCACAGACGTACACAATTTTTAACCTGGGCATGTTGGGTATCTATTTACTCCTTGTAACCTTGGACACATTCGAATGTCCGAAAATGACGATTTCCTTGGAATCTTAAAATGGACGAGAGCAAATGCAAATGTCTAGAAATTACTGATTGCGCAAGGATCCCATAGAAACCCCTGGAGGAACCCTTAGGTTCCACCGAAACCCTGGTTGAGAAAGCTGGTATAAATGGTACAGCAAGGAGGGGAAATTTATTTACATTGGACTATTTTTTTTTTTTACTACAAGCTCTGGCAGCTTTAGATTGCTGTTACACTAATTGTCTTGGTTGGTGGGATTTCTCCTGACTTCCTGCCTCAGTCTACATCTAGGACACTTGCACCCAAAGCTAATAGAAGTTCTAGCCTTGATGTCTGTGTCGCTCTTGGAGATTTTGCTCCTTTCCTGTCCTGGTAATGCAATGGAGTTACCAGGCAAATGGGCTGTTCACTTTGCAAGGGAATTTTCTTTTCCTTAGCTAAGTGAATGTGCAAGCAAAATACTGGGGTTTTTTTACATTTTGTTGCACGTGATTGGGTATTCTTTGCAAAGTGAATTTTCACCACATTCACTAAGTTAAGGGAAAATGTCCTTGCAAGTTCCTTTGAAAAGTGGACAGATTTTTTGCCTTTAGTAAATCAACCCCATTGTCACCAGGGCAGGAAGTGAAGGGAATAATCCCCAATGAGGACACCGAGAGCAGAAAAAGCGAACAGGGGATCTAATCTATCTTCATTTTATACAAAATTAAAATACAAAAGTTTCAGCTGGGGATAGTCTTTAAAAGGAAAATGCTTCTTGGCAAGGTTACATCATCCCCTCTGTTTCATCACCTTTATTTACAGCCAGTGTTACTTTGCTTTTTTGTCATTGTAGGTTATTGTAGGTTATTTTCACATGCTTCCTTTTCTATTTTTACAGATTGCTCTATGCAATGCACACATGAACCATGTAGGTCTCAGTGGGCAATAGCAGATGTTTGTAAGGCCTTTACTGAATCCCTAAGGCTTCTGCCTCACTTCATCCATAGCTGTAGCAAACAAGCCTCAGTAGACACATTCTAAATATGTCTTACTACTGATTTAGTCTCTGTTGCTGTTAATGTTCAGGAGCTAGAGTCAACTTATAGCAGAGTGGGGAAATGATCTAGAGTCCAGCTGCATGGGGGTCCTGGGCCACACTGTTGTTGTCATGCTTATAGAAGTGTCATGCTCATGTCAACTGGTAAAGCTACAGTTTCCCATTAGCAAAAAGCGAAATCTTAGCATTTTTACTGGAATAAAGGGATACTTGGAAGACTGTACAGGCCTAATGAAATTACAGGTTTATTTTTATTTTTTTTAACTGTCCTCTCTTATACATTTTGTCAGAATGTAGGAAAAATGTAAGTTTATGCTTCAAGGGGTCTGCTGGTGAGATCTGTGCACCTCGACTACACATCTTTCTACCTCCAGACAAAGCACCTGGTGTGCACGGTGTCTGAAGTGGCGTAGATGCGCTGAAAACGACACATCACACTGTAACCTTTTCTTTCAAACTTTATTTAAATGTTACAAAGTGACATTTAAATCAGCTGCAATGTGGAATACACGTTGAATGTTGAAAAAAACACACATTGAATGGTGAAAGAATTGTTGCATGTAGCACTTTTTTCAGCGCACACCTCCACAACGCAGTAAATAAGCCAGTTTACCTTGTCTGTGTGTTAATGCATCTGGAGTGAAAGGGCCCTTAGTTTGTTGAATTTTAAAAGTGAACTCCAGACTAATAGCCAAATACACATTAATTACGTATAAGATAGATGTTTTTCTGTTTTAGTAATATTTATTATTATATACAACAGTGTAAGAGATCATAACCGTGTTGAATAACACAAGGTTTACAGAGGACGTGGCACTTCAGGCAATTGATACATTTGCAGATATAAGGTAAACATCTAGTTAATTTAGAATGAATCAAACAACTCTGTAATGTGTAAAGGAAATCAAAAGTCATGTCTGTGAAGAAACCCAATGTGCAGAACAAGGGTCCCGACTTCTACCTCTGCTCATTCACCTGTTCCCAAGTTCGACCAGGGTGTCCAGACAAATAGGTCAACATAGGTTTTCAAAGAAAAAAAGATAGTATAGAACGAAAACTGTGGAGAAAAACAGACAAATAGAGAATAGAGGGAAGGCAAGAGTAAGGGAAAGAATAGGGAGGGGGGCCGAGGAAAACCCCAAACAAAACAGCACCCCCAACCTTGGCTATTCCAAGGAAAATCATAGGTGGGTAAGAATTATATACTTATTAGGGAATTATCAAATCATTATAAGGTAGATGTTATACCTGCAATAGGATTTGTATTTCTATCCATTTGTTTCAAGATTTGCTGTAATTTACCGGTCTCCTTCCCACCTCATATAAGCATATTACTTGCACGCATCACAATTGATTGGTACTTTGCTCTCCCTCCCAGAGTTCTGCTGTGCAGGGGCTACATGCCAAATTCATGAGCCCTTTTTGCATATACAAATATATATTTATTGGTGTATTAATGAATACAGAGCTGCTACAAGCTTCTGGGAATTGACAGGGGAGAGGAGGGGTCGGCAGTGGGGCCGCTGTGGAAGAGACCCCATTTCTGTTTTTGGAGCATGGAATGTATAAAGAAAGCTGCAAGATGTGCCATACACCTCATTGCACTTAACTATGGCTAAGCCATGCAGTTTTTAAATAAAGATAACTTTCCTGGAGTTCTTCTTTAGGTTGGTTTATATTATGAAAAATACACTTGAAGAATGAGAGTTTGGATGTATCCCTCACCTCTTTTAATGGCATAAAAGAGTTAGACTTCTATTTTTCCAAAGAGAAGTGTGTTTTTTTTGTATCTATGTATGCTATATATGGTATTTACATGTGCCTTATCTAGTCTCTGTGCTGCTTTGTACTATACAGGGCCGAATCTTCACCTGCCAGGAGGAGAGATGTCCCAATGTAAAGAAAGACAAGGCCTGAAACTATATTAGAGACTTCACCATTAGAGCTCAGAAAGATAATTTACTAAGACCCTCTACTGAATGCAGTGGGGTTGATTTACTAAAGGCAAATAGGCTGTTCCCTTTGTATGGGAATTTTTCCCTTAACTTTGTGAATACGGGGAAATTACATTTTGCCAAAAATGCTCAATGAGCCTTGCCTCATTTACAAAACTAAAAGGAAATTTCCCCTGCAAAGTGTACATTCTGTTGCTAGGTGAACAGCCTATCTGCCTGTAGCAAATCAACCCCAGTATTATATTTTAAATGTCCTGAAACTTTAAGAACAGCATAAAAGTCAGCCCTTTGCATGCATGCACTCATTTATCCCATGTCATTTCACTGGCAAACTTTCCAAATGCCTCACATAAATGCTCTACTAAATGCAAATATTATGTTCACTTTGCAGGGGAAGAGTTGTCAGCCTGTAACAGGAATCGATATTACTGGCAGGATTTTCATGTAAGAAACATTATCCCAGAGATCAGCTTTACCTTTCAACAACCTAAATTCTGCTGCCGTGGGGATGGGAGGTAAGCCTAACCAGAATGGTGTACAGCCTATCTAAATACTACGTCCTTCATGGCTGAAATAACAAAGGCAGTACCCACCTTCTATTCCCTTCTTTCATATTATCATTTACTATTGGTGCCCTTTCTTTTCAATACATTTAACGGATGATTAGGTTTAAAAAAAAAAAAAAGGAAGAATACCCTAATTTCTTTATCCACCATCCTCAAGATCTGTTTCTTTTACAGTTATTAGAAAAGTTTGTGGAAAAAACACCAATCATGTTCATATACCCAAACTCATCAGTCCGGTTTAAAAACTGGGGTGCCGACTGACAGCAGCATGCAGAGGCCATCACAAGTAATCCAATGTATGTAAAGTCACACTTAACAGCCAGGGCCTTGATGTAAAAAGTTTATTTCCAGGAATCTAAAATGTTACAAGCATAACAAGATCCACAGGCTCTGACATGTTTCGCCAAAAAGGCTTAATCATAGAGACACTATGATGTGAGTGATTTTTGCTCATCCTCATAGTTAGAGCCGACCTGCGACAACGAAACTGTCACAGGTCGGCTCTATTGATTGGGAAGTGAGCGAACACATACTGTCGCTCACTCACTTTACAATCATTTAATCATTTCCCTGCAGAGAACAGTGACTGTCAGTCACCGCTCCCCGCAGGGATTTCCCTCTCCCCTCTCCGATCCTCCAGCGCTGAGTGGAGGAACAGACGGGGAGGGGGCGGGCACAGCTGGCTCTAGATAGGCAGAGCCAGCTGTCACTCATGCAGCTGGGTGGATCCAGACAGTATGCTGCGGCACTCTCAATATATCACGGGCAATAGCTTGCTATATACTGAGCTTTGGGTCACGGGAGGAGGTTAGTATATGTCCTCCCATTATGCTTGTAATGTTTTAGATTCCTGGAAATACAATTTTTTATCAAGGTCCCTGCTGTTGAGTGTGGCTTTACATACATTGTTTTACAAAGGACAAAAGTGTGAGTGACTGGATATGACTTAGCGTGGATAATATCTGGAATGTATTTGTATCTTTGTTTTGTCTTCTTCATAGGCATATTATTTTTTGGTTAAGGAGTTTGTTGCAGTTGGAACACTGAACAATTTCATAAGCATGAGAGCAACACTGGATACAATAACACCAATGTAAGACTAGCAGTAGAGTACCTGGGTAATGGGGAAAGGACTTGGAAGTTATTATTTATAGATTATGCCAAAATATAGGCCGGCCATAGATGCGACATACGAATTGGAAGAACTAACTCTTTTATATGGGCTACTTTGATAATAGATCATAACACAAAGCATAGGCTGATCACAGAGATGGGATACAAACTGGAAGATCTGACTGTCTAAAGGCCTTTCTTATTATTATTATTATTGTTATTATACAGGATTTATATAACGCCAACAGTTTGCGCAGCGCTTTACAATATAAGGAAGACATTACAATCACAATACAATTCAAGACAAGATGGTAAGGAGGGCCCTGCCATATGAGCTACTTTGGTAATAGGGAGGGGGTAGGTGTGGAATATATTACTGTAGATAGATCATACCAAAAACCAAGTCTGATCACATGAAATACAAACTGCAAGATCTGACTGTCCAAAGGTCTGTTTTATGAATGATTGGCCTATGAATGAGTCATTATTTCAGCTAGACATGCATGTTTATGAACAGAACAGACACCCCAAGCCCTCTGTAGGAAATAGAGGGTGTCTGTAAAGACTACAGTGTGTCCATTAAAATACAATATATTGCTAATCTAAACATTATTGGGCAGATTGTTTAACAGCCATCTGCTTACAAGTAAGAAAACATTACAATAATGAGTTACAATAATTCATTCAGCATTATATCGGGCATTTTAAACTGGTGTTTTATGGGCTGCATGTTGCCTTTATTGGTTGAGGATAAACAAAAAAATGATTGCATCCCTGTATGTTCTCCTCTTAAAAAGTTACTTTTTACATTATTTTGCAGCTAGATTCTTCCGGAATTGCTTGGGAACAAATATTGTAAAATGCAGTTTTTACTGTAATGTTTAGTTCCTAAGTACCATAATCTTTTTCTGGAATTAGGTACAGCCCTCAGTAATCGTAATGAAGCCCTCTTGAAGATATCATTCAGTTCACGGTGCCATCTGAGTTTGACATCAATTATATAGATCATGATTCTCGTAAAATTATATTTGTGGGATCTGTTTATAAATGTTTTCTCCCAAGATTCATTCAATTTTCAGGCAGGAGTCATACATTTTTCCAATTGAATCCAATCAGAAAACTGTGTGAATCTTGCATGAAAGCTGTGTGAATCTTGTGTGAAAACATTTATAAATGAACCCCTATGTGTTCTGTAAAAAATCTGACTATAAATGATACAAAATATAAAACACATTAACAATGTTAAATATGTTTTCTACAGCAATAGAATCAAGTCATCTTTGTATTAAATTGGTATGCAACCATTTTGATGTTTCTTGTATTTTTTCAGACTTATCTCTGCTATCTCTGCTATCTATGTGTGGCCTGCGGTGTCCACATGCTAGGGCATTGTGCATACAGACCTAAAATCAGTGAACATTCTGCTGGATAGTGTCGACCATGTCAGAAATGTTGACTTTTGTTATTGCTGCAATTAACATATTTGGGAAGATGATATGTGCTGTGTTGGGACGCTATACTACTTGGCCTATTAAACAGGTGAGTATTGAACATTTTGGCTGCTGGCTTTTACCTGTTTTGATCGCAATATTTATACTGCCGTAGAAACCTCCCTGGCGGTATGATTATGTCAGGAATTTTGTGCCAAAAGCGGTACATTGTTTTGCATGGAAATTTGGTGTTATCACCAGGGAGGTTAAAGTACCCTATCACAAAAATAAATCCCTGCAAAAGTAATCCTGGAAAAGAACAGGGTGTATACCCATCTATCCCACTGCACACCCCAAACGCCACTCCATAGCTGTGGATTTATCCTTCAAAATCTACTAGAAACCTGGCACATATGAGATTATCAATCTATTTTTTCCCTCAGTGCTCCCTGGACCTTCCAACCAACTTTCATATTATTACTATGATCTGTAGTGATGAGATTAGCAGGAGGAATCAGTGAGCCCTGAGGGGACATAGGAGTTCAACATTCCTGGAAATTACAAAATAGCGCTCACCCCCGAAGGAGACGTTGGTATAAACGGGTCCTTCTGTCTCACCTCTGTGATGAACCACTTGTAATGGATCTACAGCACACCAGAACACCTTGTGGACTTTTATAAATGCTTTAGTAAACAAATATTATTCATTTTTTGACAAATGGAGAAAAAAAAGAACATCAGCAAATATAAACATGCATGCATTAGATAATATTTAGACACACCTCAGCCACAGCTGTCTAATAGCTGCAATATATAATACATAACTTGGTGAACAGATACCCACTGACTATGGCAACTGGGAATGCCTCACTCCAAAATGTCCCCAGGTCCCTACACTACTGGCCAGTAGTAATATTTTAGGCTAGCCAACTTTGGGGCACAAACTTTGTTGCAGGTACAGGTTAAATCCAGCATTAACAGGAGGCTCATGGCCTCTCACCACTCCTGTAGAAGGTGGGCTTGGATGGCGATTTCCCCCTCTCTAGCCGACTACCCTTAGTTCTCACAGCAGAACTGTGTGCACAGGATGGCAGGTTCCAATCACTGGTAACAACCGTTCAGTCCTCTCAGGATTTACACTGGAGCAGAGAGGTGGTGGTGTCACACTGCTATTCCAGTCCCAGAATCCAATCGTTCGTCTGGGCCATGATGATTCAAGAGTCAACAGGCAGGATAGAGCATGCAGGGTCTTTCTCCTGCACTACAGCAACATGTGACAGGGATCAGGGTAGCTCACTACAGGGGTTATGCCTCTCCCTGTAATAATGGCAGGCGAATCGTAACAATATGTCAGATGATTCTGCAGCCTCCCAGCTCTCTGAGCGTGCTCTGTTGATCCAGTCCAGCTCACTCCTTCTGCAGATCCCAAAGCCTCCTGGAAACTGTAGTTGTAACAGTTAATTTTAATATAGGGGTCTATTCACAAAGCTGCCGAGGGCAGCCGAGTGAATGACTGATCAGAATAACAAAAAAGATGAATTCCCATTCAAAAGCATTCAGAGCGCCAGGGAGAGTCAGCTATTTGGAGATCAGTGTCCCTGGTTAGCAACCAGGGACGGTGATCTCTCACCTGGCTCTGCACTAACACACCCACAAGTCCATCTGCCTCAGATACTGCAGTGATCTCAGACAGTGTCAACTAATCGAGTCTCTTCACAGCTTTAACACTATCTGTGCAGACTGTGATGATTAAGGGGTCTATTCACAAAGCAGCCGAAGGATCTAGCCGTAGCTTCGGCCGATCCTTCGGCTAGCTTCGGCTTCAGGACCCCTTTGGTTCAGTAGAACCGAAGGGCTGCTGTACGGGCTATTCACTATAGCCGGTACAGCTCCCGAACTTGGCCGAGCGGCTCAGTAGAGCCGAAGGCATATGCCTCGGTTCGGCTGAGCCGCGCTGAAAGCCGAAGCTGGCTGCTTCTGGCGGCTGGGCGCAGCCAGCCGTGATCTTACGGCTGGCTCCGGCCACTTGCAGATTGATCAGCTAACCAGGGACACTGATCTCCAGACAGCCTAACTCTCCCGCTCCGGGCCGCCAAGGAGAGAAGCACTGCTTTTTCTTTTTTTTATTCTGACACGGAGCCGTGTCAGAATAGAAAAAAAAAATTTGGCCTTAGGAATGCCTTGCTAGATTCCTATTGGCTATTTCAATTTGCAATAGCCAATAGCAAACTAGCATTGCACCCGCCCTCTGCTGCAGTTCTCCATCAGGTCCCCACTACTGATTGACAGCAACAGAGGGCGGGTACAATAGCTAGTTTGCTATTGGCTATTGCAAATTGAAATAGCCAATAGGAATCTAGCAATGCATTCCTATGGCCAAAATGTTATTTTTTGTAATTTTTTTTGACGGCAGCAGAACCGCCGGCCAATAGAAAACTGTTGGGCGGAGCTGGCTGTCATTGCTAGCTCCGCACAATCGTTTTCTATTTTTATTTTTCTACTTTTTTAACTATTTTTCTGTTCTGCTCGGTCCCACAGAGAGACCGAGCAGAGCAGCCGAGCCGAATGCGAGTCGAACTCCTTCTGCACTTCGGGTCGGCTGAACATGCTGAGCATGTTCGGCCAACCTGAAGCCACGCAAAGCCACACGATGTATGGCTGAAATCAGCCGTACAAGCCTTAAGTGAATAGTCGAACAGCTTTAGGTCGCTTTAGGTCGGTCATTCACTCGGCTGCCTACGGAGAAGTGCTCTAGCAATGCAGCAACTGTGCAGGAACCACAACAGTTTCCCAACAGACTATGGGGGACAATTCCCTAGCAATGTAGCTGGTTGGTTCGTATATACCCTGTTTTTTTGCAGGTATATCTTTTTAAAAGAATTTATTTTCCACAACAATGTCATTTTAATCACATACCCCAAAAATGTAAAGCAGTAAGAAACATTATTGGCTTAGGAAAAGCAGGAAATCACCAGCACACATAATAAAGATGAATATGTCCCTTTTATTGGACAAAAAGTCACATCTGATGGTCACATCTTTCTGTCTTAAGGAAGGGACCCTGCGCTGGGCCCCGAAACGTCGTTTTTTTTATTTATTTCTGTGACGCTTTTTGTCCAATAAAAGGGACATATTCATCTTTATTATTGAGTGCTGGTGATTTCCTGCTTTTCCTGTGTCTGCACGGTGCCATCCGTGGTAAAACATCACTGCGAGCACCACCTTTGCTTATTTGGCCGGGACTGCTGTGAGGAGGGCGGAGGGCCTCTCCATCGACTTACATTATTGGCTTAGACACAAACACATAATAGTGGTGAAACTCTCTACAGATGGTGAGCCAGAATCATGGTACAAGAATCACTTAAGAGTTCAATGTCCTTATCCATGCATGGAGCTGCATGCCATTGGTATTTACAAGTATCATGGCACTCTGAATTCTGCTATTTGCTCATAAGGGGCCAGCTTATCCACGCTTGATATTCCAGGTCTGGGTAGAAGATAATGGATTCAGTTATCTGCCAGCTTGTTCTACCTCAAGCTGTACCACTGAGATCAATGCAGCAGCTCCTCTTACCTGCCCTACTTCTCTCCTTATTGGATCTCTCAATATATTACATTAATGAGAAATCAGCAGGATGAGTGAGATGTCATAATTGGGAAGAAGGCCAAAGAGTCTTAACCAGTTGACATACGCGGTGTTAAACCCCCTTCCCATCCAGGCCATTTTTCAGTATTCAGCGCTGCGGTACTTTGACTGACATTTATTCCGTCATGCAGCGCTGTACTGAAATGAATTTTATACCCTTTTTTGGGGACAGATAGAGCTTTCTTTTGGTGGTATTTATTCACCACTGGGGTTTTTATTTTTTTACTATATTAAGGAAAAATCACCGAAATTAAAAAAACAAAACAGTTTCCCCTATATTAAATGATAAAACATTTATTATTACCCAATTTTTTGGGTAATAATAAATAAAAGACGGGGTCACGTCGGGTAAAAAGACACCAAACATGTCAAGCCTTAAAATTGATCCGTCCGTTTTTCTACTACGGGCGGACGGCAAGAGGTTAAAGTGGGCCTGCCAACATTAAAAGGTGGGAGCTACTATGTCAGCAATGGCAGCTCCTATGTCTCTAACCTGACAAGGACACTTTGAACTTTGCAAGGAGAACACTCTCCATAGAGTAGGGTTAATCACATGATACCATGCGTCTAGCACACAGCGTTACCATGTGCTAGGTGCCTTGTGTTGCAATTAATTTGAATGGGATCCCAATCCACCTGCTGGCCGCTGTACTCAGCAATGGAAGTTCTTTGGGAAAAAAAACATTTAAGCCTTCTAGAATAGTATAGAATAGTATACCGGAGGTAAGACTGGGGTCGGGGGTGGGAGGAGGGGGTTCATCAATCTGCAGTTACAGATATGTTACGGAGGCAGATGTTTCCCATCTTCTATCGGGAAATTGAGATTAGAGGAGGGACTGGAGGTCGGCCGAGGCGGAGAAATGTATCCATACACTCCATTGCGACATTAATTTGGGGAAAGAGTCATTATCTGTCGCCAGGAGCTCCTCCATGTGCATCACATAATTAACTAGGCTAACCCATTTGGAGAGGGGTGGGGTAGTCATCATTTTCAAATACATGGGGATCACCTGTCGAGCAGCAGACAGGAGGTGCCTAAGTATCATCGATTTTTGGGATTTCCAGGATCCCGGTAGGAGTGACGATAAGGCTATAGTAGGCGTGGGTGCCAAGGTGTCCCCGTATAAGCGATTGTAAATCGTAAAGACCTTTTGCCAGAATGAGAGAACTATGGGACATGTCCACCAAATGTGTAGGTATGTGCCTCTTACCTCATTGCAGCGCCAGCAAGTCTCCGGAGAAGAAGGGAAGATCCGGTGTCCAACTGTTCTCATTTAAAAGGTGATTTATTTAATAGAATAATGCTAGTAAACCATTTGGGCACATTAGTAAACACAGTTATATCCACAAAGATCAGATGAAAAGATATTAAGATATATTCTGGTGCACAGTTATCTGTTAAATTCAATATGTAGATATATAGGTTAATAATATAGGTGTAGTGTATACACCGTATATAATCTACATATTTATGTGTGTCTGAAACTTTTACTGCATCAGAAGGACATTTCAGTAGGTAAAAGTGACCTAAGCTTTATCTTCTGTGACTGATTGAAAGCCTATTACCAATTTATCTATATGCTGATAAGAGAGGTGCAGCCTTCAGTGTATTGTTAGTACTGTCACATTTCACTGAAACCTCACAATATCACTTTGAACTCTGTAATTGAACCACACCTTTACTATCTGTCCTTCCTGCCTCTGTCTGTTTTTGTCAATGTTCAGGGCATGCGGCAATAATTCCCCTGGATATTGAAGTGCAGTGTTCAAATAGGACTGAAGTAAGTTAATGTCCACCAAATGTGGAAATGTATACAGGGCCAGTCTGCTCTCTTTGTTACCTGGTACTTTGCAGGCACTGAAATGCTTGCTAAATGCCCCCTTTAGCATCCTTGTGAACATAACTCTAATAACCAATCGTAAAACAAAGAACTGCCTTAACGAATGAGAACATGTTTCATAGACTTAGGTGCTGAAGTCTTTGAGACTATTCACGTAGGGCGGTATATGCACACTGTGACATCACCATGCACATTGGGGGCTGCACACACGCACAACAAAAGCAAGTGGTGCAGTATTCTCTTGGCAAATGTAAATGTTCAGAATAATCAGAGTGCCTTCCTCATGTCCTTGCAAGCCAGGTTCCCAATTATCAGGGATCCCAAATATGTATCACTGTACCAGCCCAATCCACTAGACTGACGTCAACTTTGATTGGTTTGATAGATAAACATTCATAACTCATAAAATTAACCACATTGATAAAACCATACAATTCTTTAGAACACATCTGTTGACTTAACCATACAAAGTGTGACTGTTGCCCTAATTGTTGAGAAATGCATGCCAGATAATTATCCCATGTGATCTCTTCCAGGTTCTGTAAACTTTTGTTTATCATTTACTAATACAACTCTCATTATTTCCCTTTAATAGAGGATTAGTCAGAAGCCATAAGTCTGGGATTTAATGCCATAATTAAACTAATAACGTTTTAAACTCAAAATAGCTAGGACTTAGCAAAGCTAGGTCACCCTATACCCTTAAATACTCCCAATATCAAATTTTTAAGAGTAAAAAAAACATAAAAATATTACGATTGCCTTAAGAAAAAATTCAAAATTACCCTGAAACCAGAAACTGGTTAGATCATTGCGAGACAATTCTGAATCAAAGCCTAAACTAAAAAGTTTTAGATCATAAAATTCAATTTCATGTATGACTATTTACTTTATTGTAAATTGATATTAATAGAACAGTTAGTATTCTAGGCGTATAAGGTTCTGTCAGGAAAATTCCACGTGTCCTTGGGTGTTATAAAAGATTCCCTAACAACTATGTGATAGTAGAGCAAGGTGTGTCCCTAGATATGGCTCTATCATTGTTGTATGAATTGATGAACTGCATGTATAACAGCACATGGCACACATGAATAAAAGGAAAGAAAGGTTTATGTTCTGTATGGTAGTGCCAGACGAATGAGTCACATTAACTCTTCTAGACATCAACCTTCTGCGAACAAAGCCTCCTCTCTCTAGTTAAAATGAGTATACCATACAACTTGGTGAGAATAGTTTAGGACATTGAGAATCAACCTGCATATTATTATTTTACAGAAATTTGACTGGTTCAGCAATATTCTTAATTGCATTTAGAGTGAAAACCTATATAAATCCATTAAAAGTTTAAATTGTGTATTTAATTAATCCTTGTCTTCCTTGATTATGTCCAGAGTCAATCCTATTTGTCCTTCCTCTATAGAGCAGTGTACATAACCAGACACAAGGAAGGAATGTGTTTAGGGAGGGCTGTTAGTACACTGCAGCCTTCCCATTTTAATGTAAAGAGCTGCTCACAAATTCAAGGTGATGATAAGACACAGTTTTCGTGGAACACAGACCTCTGGAAAGGTGGCCAAGGCTGATGTGTTTTTTCTAGGAAATAATGTAAAATCTGCGCTTATGGAAGGAGTGAAATATAAAAGCTGCTGCGCTATGGTTTGTAGAAACTGTGAAAAAAGTGAATGTGCAGCGCTATACTAAGTGAAATGTAATCCCCAGTGTTTTTTCTAGGGCTGGGGAAATTAACAATTAATTTCTCGATGAATCGTTAAACTTTTTGATCGATTAAAATTCTTTTGATCGCTAATGAAAACACTCACCTCTCCGCCGGCTTCCGGGAGTCCCGTCGGATAACCGGTGATGTCAGAGTGGGGCACGTGAGATTAATAACATGCTGGATTAGTGTGATCCTAGTTCATTTTATTACTTCATTGCTGTGCTGTATGTGTATAGGCCAATGTAGTTGGATCTGTATGTGCGTTATAATTAATTGAAATTAATCGATTAATCAACTTTAAAAAAAATTAATTAATCGAACACGAAAATTTTAAACAGTACCAGCCCTAGTTTTTTCGAACTATAAAGCAAAATAAATGTATAGGAACCTATTTATCAAGCAGCAACTGATCCATTCACCAATTGTTCACTGCTTGTTTACAACAGAACATTGACAGAATTGATTAGGCCCCTTTGATGACCAGATTCAAACACATCCTTACCACCTTGCTGCATTTGTTTGCATCTCCTTAGCAAAGATGCCTGCTTCCCATTCTTCAACAGGAGATCCAAGTAGTTAATACGAATCTGTATTTAATATAACTGCACATTTCCTGTCTCCCATCAGTTTTGAGAATTTGCTTTTTACACTACAGGTGAAACTCGAATAATTAGAATATCGTGCATAAGTAATTGCAGTAAGTGCTGCAAAAGGGGCCCAAACCAAGTACTGAGTACATATGCATGCTTGTACTTTTCAGAGGTCTGATATTGTTCTATGTACAATCCTTGTTTTATTGATTGCATGTAATAATCTACTTTTTTGAGGTTGTGGATTTGGGGTTTTCATGAGCTGTAAGCCATAATCATCACAATTATGACAAATCACGGTTTGAACTATCTTGCTTTGCATGTAATGAGTCTATCTCATATATTAGTTTCACCTTTTAAGTTGCATTAGTGAAATAAATGAACTTTGCACGATATTCTAATTATTCGAGTTTCACCTGTATAATCATTGATTTTACTTATAGAAGAACTACAGGCAGAAATAATCTTAACCCTTGTAGTTGGGCTACCCCTGCACTGCAAGAGTTAAGTGCTCGTTTTTGTCTAAGGTGTGCAATAAAAAAGATATACTCACTCAATACTTGGAGCCAGCTGGCTGCTAGACGGTCCCTTCAGCTTCTCTCCTCCACTCTGGCGAAGGAATAATTGTCGCCGTCCTCAAGTGATGACTCACAGGTTCTTAGGCTGCTGGAGCGGAGGGGGAAAGAGGCTGCAGGGACTAATCTAACAGCCAGCTGGCTCCGAGATTCAGTGAATATATATTTTTTATTTTACACCCCAGACGAAAACGAGCATGTAACCCTTGTAACTCAATGTGGGGGAAGCCCCACTGCAAGGGTGAAGATTATTTCTGCCTGGAGTTCTTCTTTTAACCACAATCTGTGTTCCTGCTTGCTCATTGTCAAACACACTTGATGCTCATTTCACACCTTGCAAATGTGAACTGTGGCTGAGAAGTCTGACTTGCATACATTGGCATTCACCTTTTGCAAGTGCTGCTGGAGGACTTTATAATTGCAGTGAAAATTGGGAGTGAATGCCAATGAATGAGATCTAATGCGGCAAGGGGAACTTTCCCGAGCAGAGCAGTGCAATCACTGAGATATCCACTAAGGTTACCATACTTACAAAGCATGAACTAGAGACTTTGACCTAAAATACTTTGACACTTGTATTCCATTGTATTTGGCTTGGGAAGATATAATAGTCCATATCTGATAATGTTAAAGAGCCAATCCAAGTGAAATCAACCAGGGAGATACTAATGCCATGTCATGCAGCAAATACTACCACTGTGGTGAAGTCACAAAGTCCGCTTAGTTTACCTTATTCTATTACCTCTGTAATTCACTGGAGAACATATCAACGGGTCATAGGGACTGTGTTCTCTGTAAAGTCTCTGCTATGTAAAGTCATTTATCTGCTTCCTGATTGAAAAATCACATTTGCATTTTGTTACATCAAGCTTACTGTACGTGTGAGATAGCAAAGAACCTGCAGTGGGTGCATGTGCGAATTCTTCTCCCCTTTCTGTTGGGAGTAGTAAGGTATTGTGCATTAAATACTTGGATGAAAAACTTAAGTACTGAACAGGTGGATTGTGTCCTATGTATGCTTCCCAGGGCTTAAAGCGGAACTAACCAGTAAGTTTACTAAAGACACATACGCTGTTCACGTTTCAAGGGAATTTTCACTTTGCATGATAAATTTCCCTTAGATTACTGAATGTGATGAAAATTTACTTTTGCAAAGAAAACCCCAATCACATGCAAGGCAAATTTAAAAAAAACTGTATTTTTGCTTGCAAATGATTGGATGATGGAAGTCGGCAGAGCTTCACCTCATTCACTAAGCTTAGGGAAAATTCCCCTGAAAAGTGAAAATTCTCTTGCAAAGTAAACAGCCTATTTGCCTTTAGTAAATCAACCCCAAGGAGTACAGCTAAGTGTTTTATTACAAGTATTAAAGGAGCCAGCCTGGGATACTGAAGCTGTCACACACTGGCTTTATACCAAGAGCTGAGTGATCATGTTCCCCCTCCCCTCTCTGTTCCTCCAGCATTGGAAGGACAGACAAAAGGAAGGGGTGGGCACAGCTGGCTGTGGCTCTAGAGAGGTAGAGCCACCTGTCACTTAGGCAACCAGGGTGGATCCAAATAATATTGTGGGGATCCTTCCCACCCGTGTTGCGGCTCTGCATTGTAAACAGATGGCATTCATTAGCCCTCTAGCTGTAGACTTTGGGTCACAGGAGTACAATAGTAAAAAATACTCCTGTGACCAAAAAGAGCCCTGCTGCAAAAAAGGAGTTTAACCTACGATAAAGGCCCTGTAAAATACAAACTAATATACTCACAAAATAAATTAAAAAATACCACCCCCACCCCAAAACAAAACCTCTTTTTTTTAAGGCAACTTTTCCAGCAAAAGCGTGCAATGGTCGAGACAGCAGCTAGCTGCATAACTACCTCAAAACAACCACAAAATAACAATAAAGGCAAAAAAAGGCAATGAAGGAGTTGATTGCCCAAAGAGCTTGCAATAAGAATTAAAGTATAGATTCCTAACTTACCCTTATTTCTCCCTATCCAGTTTGACAGCTTTCCCTATACTTTCCCTATGGCAACTTCCATTACACTGTCACTATGGCTGCTCTTTGCCTCTTCTATTATTGCAGGGGCCCACTTATCCAAAACTCCCTCTGTTGGCTCATCTAAGCCTGCTTGCCACAGTCAAAATGCCATGCATGGCATCTGGCTTAAAAAAAAATTATCCTGGGTGAATCTGAACATACATTTGCTGGGACTGTGCATGTTGAACCCATGGAAGGGGTGAACCTGAACCTCATTCCTAGTACTTATGGAAATAACATTGCTCATGCAATGCCATGCACTGTCCATGAGTACTGTGACCCCAGGCTGGGGCAATTATGTAGCCCCAGGGGCATATCGTTGGCACAGGTATTTCAGCAAATTTTGTTTTTTTAAAGCTGTTGGGCAATAGATTTTTAATTTATAACAAAAAAAGTGCAGCTGGGTTTTATGCAGAAATCCAAGAAACTCCTAAATGTGCCCACAGACATGAGAGATTAATGGCCCACTAAAGCAATTTGTGGCCACATCTAATTGCGTGGTAATCTACAGATAAGACGGACCAATATGTAAATATTCAGGAGAATCAGAAATCGATGGGGGGGTGGGGGTGGGGGGGGGGTACTAAAGGCAAATAGGCTGTTCACTTTGCAAGTAAATGTTCCCTTAGCTTAGTAAATGAGGTGAAGCTCTGCTGACTTCCATCATCCAACCACGTGCAAGCAAAAATATTGGGGGTTTTTTTCAATATTATTCTTGCACGTGATTTGGTATTCTTTCTGTAGTGAATTTTCCACACATTCAGTGAGCTTCAGAAAATTCCCTTGCAAAGTGCAAATTACCTTAATTAACACAGTCTGCAAGAACACATTACCGTAGTGCTATGCATTCTTTTTAGCAAGTCCAACAGGGTTTTTATGAATGTCATGAATGCACACTATAATAAAGGTTTATTTGTACAAGAAAGATTTGCTACATATAATTAAAATGTATATAAGATCAGTTTATATACTTCAAAAAATTAGAAATAAAATAACATGGACCAAAAAAATATTGAAGTTTCCCTTTAGCACACCAGCTGGCCACATTGCAATGTTTGAACAGTCTTGCCTGGTTGGGCAAAATAGAAAATGTTTTAGGTCTTTATGGCTTAAAATATTATAAAATAAAGGCAATTTCTAGGAGCTTACATCAGCTTTATAAGGCATGTAATAAAATTATTTGGGATTTGCTTAGACTTATATCCACTTAACCGGAAAGATATAATCTGGAAAGATATAAATCTTTCCACCTTGACATCAGCTTCTGCTTTAACTAAACTTTCCTCTGAGGTGAATTGCCAATTTATGACAATGTACTAACATTTATATGGAAAGCAGACAAATGATTTACAAGCACACTGCCTGAAGAAATTAAGGATTCACCAAGTATAAAGTGCAGATCTTACAAATGTAAATGTGGCAGTGGATCCTACGATTTATAGGAGATATATCTGGGCTGTTAGGAGGAGGGATGATCAAATCGGGAGAATCATTTTTTTAAATATTTGTGTGGAGCATTAGCTTTCAGCTCTGGGAGATCGGTGCTAGCAGTTATTAGTGCAGCGTTTCCATGATAGAGAACAATGTACATCCTAAGGCCCCCATCCCACTATCCCATCAGGTAACATTAACCACTTACAGCCCAGAGCAATTTCTTACATTTACACACACATGATAAAATCTGAATTTTTGGCTAGAAAATAGCCTCAGACCCCCAAACAATTATATATTTTCTGAAAGCAGAGGCCCTGTAGAATAAAAAGATGCTAGTTGCAATTTTTTATGTCACACGATATTTGCGCAAATGTTTATCAAACAAGTATTTTCAGGATAAAATACACTAAAATGAAACTTAGTGCTCAAAAACAGAATATAATGCCCATTTCTTTGGTGCAATATAAAAGACGGGATCACGCCGGATAAATAGATACCAAACATGTCCAGGCTTAAAATTGCGTGCATCCATGAAACCGCAAAAAAACTACAATAACCACAATTTCCAATAGGCGACTCTTTAACCGCTTTTACGGCTCATCAGTTTAGTGATAACAGTAATTGATAGGTCTAGAATTATTGCTCTCGCTCCGACGCTCATGACGATATATAACATGTGTGGTGAAATTTTTTTTTTTTTTTGCACATAGGCGCATCCGATGCGTGCTTGCATTGTATGTGCATGCACGTGGGGGGAGGGGGACTTTAAAACGTTTTTTATGCATTTCTAATTTTTTTTATGTTACTTTAATTTTTAAACATTATTTTTTTTTTTTAGACTCAGCTTTTTTTGCTATTGCATAGGGGCTGTTGCACCTAGGCACCCCAAAGAAGTTGATGGAGCAGGGATCTGCTTCACAAGCTTCTTCTTCTGGCTCTTAGGCCCCATTCACACCTGACCGTTTTGTAGCGCGTCCTACGCTCGATGAACGCTCTACAAAACGGTCAAAAAAATAAATAGCATTGTAGTCAATGGTATCGTTCCCACCTGTCCGTATTTCCGCCCGTCCCAAACGCACTACAAAACGGCCCACGCATGAAAAGGTCCCGGAGCTTTTATGCTGCGTATTGGTCCGTTTTGTAGCGCGTTCGCGGCCATAGACTTCGACGGGAACGGACGAAATGTATGTTTGTGCGTTTTTGGTCACTGAAATCGCGCATAGAACGCGCGTTACACACATGTCTACAGACCACTCCCCCAGAGAGCTGTTGGAGAAGAAAAGATGGAGGATTGTGCCATTCTGGATTCTGAGGCCTTTATACGACAGGTGCATGGAAGGCCATGTCTATACGACATGCGCCATGCACATGATAAAAACAGGCGCATTAGGCAACGTGCCTGGGTGGAGATAAGCCTAAGAGCCGGAGAATGTACCCAGTGACACCGGAAGTGATGTAATGCACATCACTTCCGGGCCCAGTGATCAGAGGAGAGCGGGTGGAAGCCACTGATCTCTCCTCCGATCTGTCAGGGGAGACCCTCCACGCCGGTCCTGGGCTGACACAAGGGACAGTGGAGCCCAGGAAGCCGACAGCGGCACTGGCGGCCGCGGAGGAGGGCCTGTACAGACGCCGGATTGCTTGTATTTAAACAGAAATCGCCTGCTGCTTTTCTACCGTGTTCTAGCGGAGGATGTACATTTACGTGAACCTGCTGAAGTGGATAAGGCTGGGTTCACACCTAAGCGACAGCGTTTTTGCGCATTTCTCCACGCATTTTTTATGCATGTTTTTGCAAGATAAATCAAGTCCTGCATTTTTGTGAGCAGATTTTAGCTCATTGATGTTAATGGGCAGATGTTAAACGTGCACAAAAACACAGCAAACACATTATATATATATACTTTATGACCCATTCACCCATAAACAACACAGACTCATGTACTGACCGTACTGCATTGCATTGTGTTTTTACATGCATCACAATGCATGTTTATATGCGCTGTAAAGCCTTTTTATTCAAAATTGTTTTTATATAAAGAAGCCTTCATTTAAAGGGAGATTTTCTGTAAGTTACATTTCTACAACTGACTTCTCATCTTTAGCTGTGTGGAATCCCTTTGGAGACTCTTCTTTGTTCGTTTACGATGACTGCTCTTACCACAGTTCTGAGACAATAGAAACTTCAGTGCCACAAGGGAGCCAGCTTTACATACCCCTTGCTTCAAGGATCATGGCTTTTAGACGTTGCCTGGTCCTGGAGTATTCTGCAAAATCCCAGTAAAGTAAAACTGCTACATTCACTTGTTTGCCTTGCTTGACCGTAAAATGTATTGTAAGATGAAATGTACAAACATGCACAGATAACAGACATCACAGAAGAAGTAAACTGCTATGTAAATCTTCTGTTTTTGCCCTAATGTGCAAGTATGCCTGTGACGAACGGTAGGTCAGATCCCACCATGCTGCCACCAATATGTGACAAAACCACTCTCAGCCTCACCTTGTGCAGAGAATTTTCAGTTCGCAGGACAACAATCTGTCAGGGTTCCACCCTGACTTTACTGGTTTGCAGCATTCTGGTTTGGCTGCCATTTTACTCACCAGTGTTTTCTTCTTTGCCTGAGCAGACTTTGGAACGTTGCTCACTACTCCCAGGCCCCCTCTTATGGCCAGACAGGAGAGCATCATCTGAGAGAGTCAGCTGGGTGTTTCCTGTCTCTTAGTGATGATGTCACCCCACTCACTATATATAAACCACTCAGTCCAGTCTGACCTTGCCCTTGTGTGGTCTTCCTGCTATTGCATTCCATGCTGCTCTTAGTATCCTGATTCTGTATATGACCTGATCCTGGCTGACGTTCTCCCCTGTCTCATGCTCCTGTCTTGTTCCTGACAACGCTGATTTCCTGGCTCCTGCTCTTGGCTTGTTCCTGACGACACTGATCTCCGTGATCCTGGACTGGCTTGACCGACTACCCACTCTGGCTCCTGACTTTGGCTTGTTTTCTGGTTTATGATTCTGTTTGCTTCGGTGGACACTGTTCTTAATAAATGTTTTAACTAGCACCTTTTGCTTGTCTGGTCTTTATACGCGCAAACAATAGCTGCCATCACGTGTTTTAGGGGGAACACACACCATTCCCAGCAAATGTTGTGACAATTCTAACCTCAAGCAATGCCTGTGATGCTCACTGTCCCTCCAGACAGGAATATAACAGTTTTACAATATAGTAGTGTTCTTCACAGAGAAAAGGATCCTTTAAGTTCTTATTTAGAGCATAGAGATAAGCTTAACAATTGTAAAGAATCATTTTAATAAAGGAAAATGTGCAGAAAAAATATACAGAAAAGATGTTACATAAAAGAGACAAATAATACAAAACAAAAAGGGAATAAGAATGAAACTACTTGGCAAAGTCCTGGGTTCTTTGGGTTCCAGCAGAGTCCAGTCAATGAAGCAGAAAATAGATCTGAGATTGGCTCTCTAGAAGCAAGTCTCTTGGCAGATGTTCTTTTCTTGATGGTAAAGAAGAGCTTCAGCTCTTGTGGGCCTTCGAGAGGGTGTTCCTGATCCAGCCTCCACCCAATCAAAACGCCCAGGGCAGAAGAACTTTACAATATTTCACCAGGCCCTCCCATAATGTTAGTTTTCTAAATGCATCCATATTTTTTTTCACCCGTATGCTACCATCTGATAAACCATAGATTATTGCCCATTATGAAATTAACTTTTTATTCATACCACATCTGACATACCTGTGGGGTATGGCTGCGTCAGTAGGGGTAATGTGTGTCTTTGGCCGTCTGTACCTCCTAAGCCTGGGGTGCATAGTATGTATACGATCAGTGTTTCATGATACATCTAAATATATTTCTTAATAATATAGCACCCCCAGGTCCAAAGTTATGAATTCTGGATAAAGTTTGGAAACTAGTTTTCTTAGCAGGGTTATTTACAGGTCATCTGAGTCCAGATGATCTATGTGTGTTCGACTGGGATCTGTCAAATTATAACTAATTAGTATTCTGGATACTCTGTGATTTATGATCCCTCACTAAGAGGTAGCCATAAAGCTATAAACAGCCATAACACAGGCATCTCTGGTGCTCTGGATTTCCAGTGTAATAGAAGACCTTTTGAAGATCCTCTAAACAACAGATATGTTTCATCAGTAGTGTGGTCTAATCAAGTCTGACGTGGTGAATTTCGACAAACTGAGAGGACAATGGGGTTTCCTGAATAGTTTTGGGGTGACCAGACCTTATTACTTTTCTAATACTTACCAATACTGAACAATATTGGGGTGCTGCTACTGTATGTAATCCAAGTGGTAAGGTTCACCACATAGACTTCACCCACAGACTTCAATGTTGTTCGAACTAAGTTCTGGTCTCACAGATTTCAAGGTGGATTTTAAATAACAGATATGTTTAATCAGTAGTGTGGTCTAATCAAGTCTGACGTGGTGAATTTTGACAAACTGAGAGGACAACGGGGTTTACTGAATAGTTTTGGGGTGACCAGACCTTATTACTTTTCTAATACTTACCAATACTGAACAATATTGGGGTGCTGCTACTGTATGTAATCCAAGTGGTAAGGTTCACCACATAGACTTCACCCACAGACTTCAATGTTGTTCGAACTAAGTTCTGGTCTCACAGATTTCAAGGTGGATTTCAAGAACCCCTCAGTGAACCAAAACAGAAGATTCACCCTCTCTATATAGAAACCATTTTTTTTATTTATCAGTGTGTCTGAGGGAATTTGGACATTTGTTCCAACCCGTATAAATTCTAGAGGCAATCTGCGGCCAAAATCAGTTTATTTATTTTCTTATCTTTATACCGGCTGTGTGCTGGATCATATTTGTATGGGTGGTTCTGCACAACAGTAATAAAGTGTTGGCTATTTTTCCAAATTTTCCTGCTCTCCTCTCTCCAATGCAACCTGCTCTAATTTTATTTCAGTGCACATCAAAGCAGCGTGTTGGTTTGAACTGGACTCTTTCAAGTTCATTGTTTTGGGGCTGTGGGTGCATTGGGGATGTGTTGAACAATGCATGCCAAGTCATATGATATCAATGGGCCCTTAAGTAAACATAACCCCTTATTTGGATAGTCCTTTTCTAGTATTCTGGCCTTTGCCTTTTCTTTTGTTTATTTCGACGTCTTTGTCATATGTTGAGGCCTTAGTCAGAACACTGAAATGTTCTAGGGCAAAGCATAAGCATACTTCTCAAAAGACACACTTGAGCTGAATCTGGTGATGTCAGAGGGCCTAAAAAAATGATAAAGAAAGCATAATCAGAGGTTACCTTCAGTTAAACCTGCATGTCAAAGTAGATATCAGGTCTAGGGATAGAGGCAATTGAGGTTACATGTAAAGCTGGATTTTACCTTTCAAAGTTCTTTATCCTGCTGAGCCTCCCTACTGATTAGCGAGGGCACCTATCACATTACTGGGCCAATAGGGAGGCTGAAAGATGGGTGGGGTGGGGAAAATCAAAATCATCATATAACTACACAGGGGTGAGGGCTTCCTATCGCCGACGGCCAGGACCTGCAGCTGTTTTATTTTTCTACATTTATCCCTGCTGCACTTCCTGTCTCAGCTGTCACAAGTTGGGCTGCACAGAGGATTGAGCATTAAAAAAATAACAACCCCGCTGCCCCTGCCATCTGCATGCGAATAAACACATGCATAGGACAGTGCTGACCCCATTCCACTGTGTGCCATATTGTGGTAGCTGAGCAGCAGCGCTCTCTAACATGCACAATGTGCATTAAAGGGTAACTTCACTTTCCCTAGAAATTTGAAATCAAATCTGGCCCCCTCTCCCCCTCCGCTATACTTACCTTTCAGCACATGGTCCTTCCCTTCCTCCAGTACAGGTACCCCATACTGCCATCCCATATTGCCATCCCGCACAGCCATGCGCTATGGATTTAGAATTTCTCTCGCAAATTGCGTTGACCAAAGAGAAGCACTTCTTAGCACAGTTAAAATAATGTTTTGAATTGTTTACGTTTGTAAAAGATTTACTTTAAAATCACACCTACCAAACAGGATGAACCTGTGCAACTTAATCCATTGTATACGGAACTAATAAAAAGTAATTGACAAGTTTTACATGGCCATAAAAACATTCCTGAATGTATCTAAAGCCAAAACATTTTTTTTAGCAATGAATAAAGTGGTGAAGGTTTAAAACCCCTATCAGTTTTTCATGCTGTCTGTGTCCCTCTTGTCTCTCTTTGTTTGTCCTATTAAGCCCTATGATTGAGACTGAAAGTCATTGGAAGTGCAACATTCTGAGTTACCACAACAAAAACATTTATCAATGGCAGTGGCGTCACAAGGGGGGGGGGGACTGCGGGCCACACCCGGGTGACACCATTGGAGGGGTGACACCAATATAACTAACAGTCATTTTGGTGTCACCCCCTCTAAAAAGTCGGGCACTCGGTCATGGACAGTGTCAGGAGGGGACCCGGTGGCATACCTCATCCCGCTGGGTGAACGTCCCCTCTCTCTGCCGGCGTCCATCACCAAGATGGCCGCTGGCAGGCATCAATTAAATCGTCCCGCATGTGCGATGATGTTATTGCGCACAGTGTGGTAATGTCACACGCATGCACGATGACGTCACGGCGGGGTGTCACTGGGTCTCCAAGCACAACTGTTTAAGGTTTATGTACATGGTTTCCTAATTTTGGTTCTGTCTTATTTCAGTGGAACAGTGTCCTGTGGATAGTAAATATTCTAATGCCGGCGTTGCACATGGGGTTTACCGACTTTATTAGAGTAAGTGCAATGCAACATGTGCATTGAGTGGCAAAATTAAGACACTTTACAGTAAAAAGGATAGCAGTCCATGGGCAGTGCTCTTCATAACTCCTGCTGCAGTACCTCTGATCCAACTTCTGCCCCTTACAGTAAGCCCCAATCTCTGTTGGTGAGTGCAGCAAGTCTCCCGACATGCAAGTGCACCTTTTGTTTTCTTTATTTGCTTAGGTTGCTGCCTTTTTCTGTCCCCCACCTGCTACCCTGCTGGACATCTGTCAGACATGTAGCACAGAGCTGAGGAGGAATTTTGGAGCACCCACCTGGGCTCCCTGGGACCGAAGCACTCACCAAGTGATGCAGACCATGTGTCCTGAGTACACAGCGCTAGCGACACCCCTATTTCTTTGCATACCAAAGAGTGGACAAATACTGCAATATCTGAATAGGTTTCATGAATGTGTTAATACATTTCACGAGTAAAGTCTTTCTTTCCCTCTAGGAAAATGTCACTACTTTATGATTTTGCACAATTGCAGAGCGTAAAAATGCAGCTCATTTAAATACTAATTATGCTGATGCCAAAATTAGCTTTGTTGCCTAAACTTGATTTAGTCTTTGTATTAAACATTTTGAAATTGTTGCTATAAACAAAGATAATCTTCACTTCAGTCAGTTCCCCTAATAAAAAAAAGTACATCTGTGATGACCTTAAACAAGAGTAATTATGAAGTTGAAATATTTTTCTCTTCTTTGTTGATTAAGAAAAATAGTAGATGCTGTAATAGGTAATGATGCAAGGTAATGATCAAACAGCTTCATTGGTCCCCACTTAAATAACAGATAACTTTTCACCACTGGATAACAAGTTAACAAAGTAGAAAAAAAAACCATTAAAAAACATTAGCCACCTGCTAGAAAAAAAGCAATTGAAGGCATGCCTCATTTATAAAACATTTTATTAAATATTTAAACTACAATACAATGCCAACTTTATGACCTAATAAATGTTTGATTCTTATTATTTGCTGTGAAGGGACAAGCAGCTGCCTGTAGGGCAATGTAACAAAACGGGGACAGCAGATCTTAGTTAAAGTAACATGCAGTATTTACTCTAACTTTAAATGCTACTTTGCTCAGGTTGTTTTTTTTTTTAAATATATGATTCATGTTATAAAGATGTCCACTAAATTTGGGTTTTTGAATTTGTCTACACAAAAGATCTTATTTACAAGAACAAAACAAATGTACAAAGTTACCCAACAGCCAACAGTCACTTTTCACTTATCTGACTACAGTAATGAAATATGATTGGTTGTACCACTTTACATATCCTCATTGCTTTTTGCACTGCTTTATTGGTTATATGCAATGTATATGGCAATAGCTGAATATATGTCACTATTTTTAAGCACAGAGCTTCCCAATGTTTTTTTTTAAATTGGTTAATTATTAAATAATGCATATAAATATTTCATTATTACATTTACAGCAAGCAGACTGCAGCTCTTTCCACTTGTTTACTTATCTATTCTTAGCTGCTTAACAATAAAAAGCCTAATGTTTACATAGCGCATTAACTCAAATGTACACACACATAACTAACGTAGCCAGAGGACTAAGTCATCCCCTCTCCCTGGCAACTTGCCTGTTTTATTTACATGGAGCAAAGACAATTTCAATAAGAGAGAGGCAGTCTGAAAGGAAACAGCTCTAGCTGTGCTATCGCTTTAGAAAGACAATAACTCTCTGTGACAGTGTTGTCATAAATGCATCCAGAGCTAAAAGTTTATTTGTAAAATACAGATGGCATATAAAGAGTATAAATAGATGCAAAAAATCAGATTAATACATTGTAAACGTTTAAAAAAACAGAAAATCAACCAAAACCTTCCTTAACAGTTTTCATGAAAATCATGAATGACAACATTTCTAGATGCATGATCAGATGTATATCATGGGAGTTTGTTGGCAGATTAAATTTTTTTACATTTCACAGATAAGATGTATAGGTGAACAGCAGCACCCTGCTCTACATTGAAGAAACTGTACATTACAGTGAATTACAGTCAAAAACACTAAAATCTGGCTACAGCTCACCCATGTTAGTGCCCCATTAAAATCAATCATGGAGCTACTTTTTGGTTAGTGCAACTGTATGATTTTTATAACTGATATTTACTCACAGTAATCGATCACTGTTAAAGCATAACTCCACCCATATTGTTGTTTTAGTTTTAAGTACAGAGGAGAAGAGTTAAAGTTTTTATCAGGCTTTTATTTCTGCCAGTGACCCTATCAGGAAGACTTTGCCTCTCTTCCTCTCTCTGCGACACAGGACAAGAAATAGGGGGAGTGGTTGCTTGTCATCTGGATTTGAAGGCACTGGACTTGAATCAGGAGTTGGTCATTAGGCTATGACTAATACAACCTAATAAATGTTTCTTAATATAATATTTCACTTTTATTCATTGTTTGTATCAATTATATTACTTAACAGCCCATACTGTTCAGCATTCATAAAATGATGCCAAGTTTTTAAAATGTGCATTTGATCAAAAACAGTAGTCGTTGGAACATTTATTTTTTGCGCATTTCCCATACATACGGCTGATCCTTCGGCTAGTTCGGCCCCAGGACCCCTTCGGTTCTACTGAATTCACTATTGCCCATACAGCTCCGGAAGTCAGCCGAGCGGCTCAGTAGAGCCGAAGGCATATGCATCGGCTCGACTAAGCCGAGGTGAAAGGCGAAGCTGGCCGACAGCCTGCTATGGACTGCTGGGCAGAGCCAGCCGCCATCTCACGGCTGGCTCCGGCCACTTGCACAGGCAGATCAGCGTCCCTGGTTACCAGATAACCAGGGGCACTGATCTCCAGATAGCCAAACTCTCCCGGCTGCCCGGGAGAGAGTTACTTTCCCCCTGAAAGTTTAAGACTGGGTTCACACCTAGACGTACCGAATATGCGAGTTTGCCGCACGTCTCGTGCTGCGCATTTTGGCAGCGATTCACGGTTAAAAAAAACATGCCACAAACGCGCATTTCCGAGGGCTATCTGGCTGTATCCTAATGGATACGTGCGGGAAATACTTCCCCAAAGAAGCTCCTGTACTTCTTTGGGCATAGGGCGTTTTGCATCGCATTTTGCAGCGCGTTCTGCAGCGCGTTCCTACGCGCTGTAAAACGCCCAGGTGGGAACCATGCCCATAGGCAATCATTGGTTTTCACATGTTGAGTGTTTTATAGCAAGTAGGAACGCGCTGTAAAATGCCCAGATGTGAACCAGGCCTTACTCTGCTGAATCGAGCAGAGTTAACTTAACCTTTGACCAATTTGGTGCAGCGACGCATGGGGTTTCTCAGCTGCCATTGGGATGTGCGGGGTCCCTTGTGTGTTTCTGTGCTTTTAAGGAGGCTGGGCATCCTCCTGACAAACCTGCACCCAATTTGAAATCTTCTGCCCCCATGTGCTCCAAGATGGAGACTCTCATAGTTTAGAGTTAGGACCGCCCTATAAGAGGTGCCTTGGCGCGGCAGTGCGGCTTTCACATCCTCTGCAGAAGACGTGTATCCAAACCTCTGTTATTATCCTTAGTGGTGAGACAAGTTGTTTTACATGCTGGTTTGTGAGTGTGCCATGATGCCTTTTTACTGTTTTATTGTTCAAAGCCCATTTCGTGTACACCTTACTGTATAACTGATGACAAACTGTTGAGTGCGTTTGTCGTTTGTTTTGCTTGACCGATTTGGTGCAGCGACGCATGGGGTTTCTCAGCTGCCATTGGGATGTGCGGGATCCCTTGTGTGTTTCTGTGCTTTTAAGGAGGCTGGGCGTCCTCCTGACAAACCTGCACCCAATTTGAAATCTTCTGCCCCCATGTGCTCCAAGATGGAGACTCTCATAGTTTAGAGTTAGGACCGCACTATAAGAGGTGCCTTGGCGCGGCAGTGCGGCTTTCACATCCTCTGCAGAAGACGTGTATCCAAACCTCTGTTATTATCCTTAGTGGTGAGACAAGTTGTTTTACATGCTGGTTTGTGAGTGTGCCATGATGCCTTTCTACTGTTGATCTATGAGAATAGGCCGCGATTAGCCTGCCAGAGGTTCGGCTTAGCCGATCCAGATGTTGGATCGGCTGAGTCGAACTCCTTCTGCACTTCGGGTCGGCCAAACATGCTGAGCATGTTCGGCCGACCCGAAGCCATGCGAAGCAAGCCGATGTACATCGGCTGAAATCAGCTGTACAAGCCTGAAGTGAATAGCCGAAAAGTGTTCGGCTCACTTCACTTGGGGTCGGTTGTTCACTCGGCTGCCCTCGGCAGCTTAGTGAATAGACCCTTGAGAGTTTATTTGCTTCTTGCAAGGTCTCTATGGTACAAACTCCTTAGTAAATATCAGATCTCACTGCCAAGTTATGGCTTAGTCAACACCTCTCACTGCTCTTTGTCCGGAGAAACTAGCTAAATTGAAATCATCTTTGAGGAAACACCCAAACTGCTGCATATGTAACTATAAATTATCCTCACATGTATCAGCTGGCAATGTATGCACCACTGTGCTAATATTAAAATGTATTCATCACCTAATTTACAAGAGGATGTAAATACAACTCCATGTAATAATATACTGTTACTTTGTAAGTAACATATTACAGTAATTCAAAAAATAACTAATATCTATTAACCGAACACAAGAAAGAAACATAATTTCTCAGGCAAAAAAAAACAAACTGTCCTCAAATTGCTGGCCAGTCCAAATTCTAGAGCTGGCATGTCTAGAGACTTCCAATCAAGAAAAAGAAAATAAACTTTAAAAACTGCAAACTTTGTGTTTAGATGCTGTCCACGTATCCTGCTGCACTAGGTAATATACCCCTTTGCCTTATAGTAATGCTGCATAACTAGTCATACTCAGTGTTGTGCTGAGATGATGTCACTAGAAAAACCAGTTCTAGGCTTCAAGGGTGTAACCATGGCAGATACAACATTTAAAGCCGTGCTAAATATGATCCATATGGGCACTCCCAGTGCAAACACAATCACAGTTATTTTATACTTACTTTTCATTGATTGCATTAAAACAAATGTCAACTGCAAATGAGGTTAAAATAATCACATATATTTTGAAAAAGTTACAACAGTCTACACAAGAAATACATGCAATGAGGATGATTACAGGTAACTTGAGAAAAGAAAATCAGAGTGGTTGTCTGGGTGACCAGCCAGAATTCTTGTTAATGTTCCAAAAAATGAAATTATTAAATGCCACTGGCAACAACTACATTTTAGTAGTCATTTTCTTGTCTCTGGTGTTCAGCTATATTGTGAGATCTGTTCAGCATGTATGGAACAACCTTAAAGTGGAGCTTTACCCCCTTTGACTAAAAATTACATCAGCGTGCAGTTCTAAATGCTGATATTGGAATCATCTTACATTAGTTGAACAAACATATTTTTATTTTACGCGCCATTTTTTTTCCGACTTCCTGGTCCACTTGGGCACAAATGATCTAATCGTGCCCAAGCATTGCTTCCTGGGCAGCAGAGCAGTGCTGGGAAATCTCATCTGTAATATCACGAGATCTCAGGGAAAGGCATTTTCCTCCCCTGAGATGATGTGCATGTCCTAGTCACGTGTGCCAGAGTTCCAGGAAGTTAAAGGAGAACTATGGGGTTAGGGCTTTTCCCCATAGTTCTCCTAAGGGTAACGGGAGAACACAAACTAGCGTCCTCCCGTCACCCAAATTGTAGTAGTAAGTCATAAGGCTTTGCAATATTAAACATATTAAGACATGCCTCGCCATAACAGTGATAGCTAATGGAGGCTTTTGGTGTGGTCACAATAGGGCATTACCATAAGCAATGCCTTTGCATCTTAAAGTAAACCTGCACCACTGCTGACCTCCACAACTTTTTCTGGGATTATGTTTTAACAGTGTTTCTATAATTATCATATTCACTGGAGATCTGTATTTAAAATACACTGTATATTGGATAAACAACGTATTCTAATGCCACATCAGTTTCTACTCATTTTACACAGATCAGCTATCAACACTTTTTAAAGTCTACAGAAGCTTTCAAGACATGACTTGAAAAGTGGTTGTCAGGAAAAAAAAATACCTATGAACAAACAGAATGATTTGCAACCATGCTCTGAATTAAGACTTATTGCAGTTTAGCTGTCTGGTAATCATGTGGTTTATAAGCCAATCACTGTGAAGATCCTCCTGGTGTCACCATGAAAACATTTCAAAGAAGACGTGCCCGTGTTGCCCATGACAAGTAATAACATTCACCCTTTTATGTATATAAAATTAGGGATTCTGACTGGCTGCAGCATGGTTCTTCCTTGTAAAATTCCCATGCATGATCACAGTTAAATAAGATCATTAATGTGTATTTTATAAGTTTGACTAAATGGTTCTACATCAATGCCCTTAGCATACTGTAACCCCCCCTCAAAAAAAAAAAAGGAATAATATTGTGTTACTTGGAGGAGGCTTAAAATGTATCTAAACCACCAACTTTTTTGGAGTTGACCACTAAAGGGTGAACATTTGTTAAACGTCTGGTGAAGTGAACAAACTATGACAAAATAGCTGAACTGGAAAGTGAGCTGAATTGCAGGATTTATCATGAAAAATCATGATTTTGTCAAGAAAACAGAAATAGAGAGGAAATAATTTAATGGGGACACTTGTTCCTTGTGACAGCTGATTAGAAGGCGTTTCCCTCACTGTGGAGAGAATTCTTCTCACTTCCTGGTGTGTATCCAGGACAAAAAGATAAGGGAGATTCCCCAGCTGGGACACAGATAGTAAAAAAAACTGACAGGGAGTTTACCCATTTTCTTAAATATCCAAACTAAAAATAAAGGTTTTAGCTTTAGATACACTTTTAGGAGTCCTAATTCTCTTAATTAGGTTTCTGTTATTAATTGTGAGGCAATGGATAACCTAATCAATAAGACCACTCAATGTAATGCTGTACATGTTCTTAAAAGGTATCAATGAAAAAAGAACTATATAGGAGAAATGCACTTGTCCAGCAGAGAGCACATTCTGCACTATCCTCCCATTAATATGACCAAGTTATTCTTAGCAGCTTAAAGACAGAGGTACTTTATTATCAGGCTGCAACTTCTGATGCTGCAAAATGGAAAAAGGTGCAGTATATTAGGTTCTTTTTTCTTAGTATAATTCCAGCAAATATCCCAAAATAAAAATTTACCTAATACCATGTTATGTAAGGTATGTGTAAGCCCATGAGGTGATCAGTAGAATTCCATATTACCTAATGTGTATCTGAATAGCACCACAAGGAGCCAATAAGTTAATCCACTGACAAGAAGAATGCTGATAGGTAGAGAAAGCACAGGGACTGATGGATGAGTTCATCACTATGCTGCTTCTCTATCCAGTTACAGGGTGGGGTTGGTCTATGACCTGGGATCAGAGGAATGATGCTGGCTATCAGACTGAGGACATCTGGTGACAGAAAAAGGTATTGCGGGATTGAAGCTGAAAATTGCAGCAAAGGCTGTTTTTTTTGTTTTGTCTTTTAATGGCCTTTTATTTTCCCTTGTTATTTTTGGCTGCGTTTATTCATTAAGGTAACTTTGTGCACTTAGTGTACATTTGTTTTAAATAAAAGTTGGACATAAATCAGGCATATTAGCCTAGTCCATTTATTCACAAGACCTGCCAACTTTTTTGCTGGCAGCATCCATTCTATATGACCACCCACTATACGCATTAAATGAGACCAAATTATCTGTATGCTCTTTTGGGATGTACATAATGTATTTGTTCCTAATTTATGCACATAATACCAGAAATTCATATTTGTAAACTTGGAATTATTGTGCAGAGACTATTAATGTTATTAATTTTCCTGCTGCATCGCAGTGATAATGAACGTCATGCAGAGCACATTAAAATGACACTCCTTATATTGCAAATCCACTTCATTTCTCCACTTTTCAGAATTCACTTGAAATAGTATCCCCACCGGATTAAGAGTTTACCAATCCTCATTAATGGGGTTTCACAAGTATTGCTCAAGTCTGATTTACTGTAACAAGATTAGGCATGTCGCCTTATAGAGTATGACATTGCTACGCCTATGATTAATTATTTGCACTAATTAGTTAAAAGGCCTTTTACTTCAGAAAACAAGTTATGGATCCTGATTCATCAAACTTCTTCAGTCATGGATATCTGGTATGCATTAACGCAGTTTGATAGAATTAGACTCAAAAGAGAAGTCCAGTCTATTAATCCAGATAAGCCTACATAACATTTCCCTGAGTACATAAATACTAATTGATTATGCCACTCATCCAAATTTTTTAAGTGTAAGTACAGTGTATGTCGGAAACATTTTGTTATATTGAGCAGGGAAGGGTTAAATCCCCTTGAAAGCTATGCTGTTGCAGTTTTCCAGTATTTTGTTTACAGCTGGAGAGATTTACCTTTATGTCCTGTCTTGGGGTCGCAACATGAAGTAAAAGGAAACCTCCCCAAAGTGAAATGATGTCCCATCTTAGTTGCCAGCAAAATATAGGTCCCTATTGTAAGAATTACCCTCACCTATTGCTCTCATGACAATTCTAAAATAGAGGATTTATCCTTACTCCTATCTTGATGAGAAGGATCACCAGGACCAGTAGTGGGGTGATTCTCCCCATCAAGGACACAGACAATAAATTTGGCAGAGTCTTTCCCTTCTCCACTACAAACTTGACACACTTTCATTCCTCACATTTATTATCTGCATTTGCTTGTATCTAGCTTTCCTCTTGGCATGGCAGGTATTTCCTTGCTAAGTGCCTGTCTGGTGGAATATTATTATTTATCTTGATGTTTCTTCCTTTGTGTTCTCTCTCTTAGAAGCTTAGGCCTTGAATGGCATCTGTACATGTTTCATTTATGACAGGCTTACAAGCCTATTATGGAAGCTGCGCAGTAAATAGGCAGCATACACTTGCTTTGCAGGGTTGGCATTTGGGGTGGTCAAACTGGGCTATTGCCCTGGACCCCCAGGAGCTGCGCCCACCTGCCCACAACCTCTTCCTGTACCAGAAGATCTGCACCATCTGCATCTCTCACTTACAAGGGGCTTCAGTTCCAGCAGAAGAACAGGACACAGCAGCAGAAGAACAGGACACAGCAGCAGCATCAGGTTGCGTCCATCTTCCCATCTGTGCAGCAGAGAACTTCTATATCTGGAATTTTGCTGGGGCATGTCTTTGTGCATGTATAAAGCTGGACTTTGCACAGGTCCTCCCCACACTATAAAGGTCCAATGCTTATTAACTCCAGAGGGTACAGGAAGATATGGCATTACTTATTTTAGCCCTCTCTCTGGCAGGCTCCAACATGCTCCTCTTCATCCTGATGCTCCTGGCTGTGGGTGGTCCCACAATAGCCAATAGCAAGCTGCCTATTGCACCAGCCCTCTGCTACTGTCAATCAGCAGAGAAATGACCTGATGGAGAACTTCAGGTCTACCTCTGCTGATTGACAGCAGCAGTGGGCGGGTGCAATAGCTAGTCTGCTATTGACTATTGCTCATTCAAATAGCCAATAGCAATCTAGCTAGTCATTTCTATGCCGTCTTTTTTTTTTTTTACTCTGACAGTGGCTGGCGGGCCCGATATCAGAGTAAAAAACAAAACACAAAACAGACAGCAGGGAAAGGTTTACTCTGCTAGATCGAGCAGAGCAAACCTTTCCGGGAGAAAAGGTTTCTCTCCTGGGTGGCCGGGAGCCGCTATCTAATAGCGGGAGACTCCCGGAACGTCCGGAAGAGTTGGGATGTCTGGAGTATGTTTGTGTAATATGCAATGCTGTGTATGTTTATGTAGGTAATGCAGTGCTGTGTATATGTTTTGTGTTACACCCCCCCCCCCCCCC
>NW_017306880.1:98513-115997 GCF_000935625.1 Nanorana parkeri
GCACCATTAGGTGGAGTGGTCTCCTTCCAGATGGTGCCTTCCAGAGGTCCTGGCTGTGACATCATTACAAGGAGTAGCATTGGACATGGAGCCTACAAGGTCAGTGACCACTGAACACCAATGAAGTTCCATTCTAACCACTAACACAAGCATTTATTACTTTCACTGACCACTGACACCAGGGCAATTATTACTTCCACACATGCAGGGGTATTTTTTACTTCCACTGATGAAGTGACATTTATTACTGCCTAAGACACTGGTGCATGTTTTACTCCCTCTGATGCAGGAGCATTTCTTACTCCAACTCACCACTAACAGTTATTACTCCCGCTGAACACTGATCCTGGGGCATTTTTTACACCCACTGACCAATGATGCAAGGATATATTTTACTCCCACTGACCTCTGACTCTGGGAAATGTTTTACTTCCATTAATGACTGACACAGGGGCATTATTCATGATTGACTGCTGATTCTGGGCCATACATCTCACTGGTCATTTTTTTTGTGGTATTTTTTATTTTCACTAACCACTGATTCTGGGGCATTTACTACTTGCAATTACCAGTGCGACTGACAGAGCTGCATTTTTTTACTCCCACTGACCACTGAGGTAGGGTACTTTATTACTATCACTGACCACTGACTCCGGGGCATGTTTTACTCCCACTAATGTAAGGGCATTTTTTACTCCCCTGACCACCGAATTAGGGGCATTTTTTTTACTCCCACTGACCACAGTCCAGCCACAAAACAATGTGATGGACAGTGAGTTGGCCCTTTGTTTTAAAATTTTTACCCTCTGATTTAAAGTCACCAACTTCTCCACACAATATATGCAAATCAACAGAAATTATATACACATAATACCCAGTAATGGTTCATTCAAGTTGCTTTATACCCTTAATTAAAGTAACACTCCAGTTCTTTTTTGTTCCTTCATGGGCCCAACCACCTTCTCCACCGTGGAATTACCCCACACTCACTGAGTCACTAAATGAATACAAGGTATAACATGTAAAGGTATAACATCTAAATTAATACAAGGTATAACATCTAAATTAATACAAGGTGTAACATGCTTTTTGGTTATTTCTGAATGACTGTATATTCATCCCTTTGACAACTTTCTAACACTTCTGCTTTTCCTCTTATCGCACCTTTGTCTCTCCTCTCCTTGTATCTCATGAAATAATGATGGTGTAGTATTAAAAATGTTCTTAAAATCGGATCTCAATGAAGTCTTGCAAATGCCTGTTAAAGTGATTTACACTGCATGCAAATGAAAAAGGCTGCATTTGACATGAACGGCCATCAAAAAGTTTTCTAAATGCATTGTTTACTATTTGCTTATGTTGTTTTTTCTGCAATATTCAACACAACTACTTAAGAAAAATGCCAACTTTTCTCAGATGCTTCTCTCTTACTTCATATGACATAAACCCAAAAGAAAAGTGCGTGGTGAGAGATTCCTGCCAAAACTCAAGGCTTATCTCTTTTTATTAGCACAGTTTAAAACTTTAGTACAAACTTTAGTAGCTAGGTTCATTCTTGAATTACAACAGTTCTTAAATGTCTCCATAATAATCTGCAGACTCAATCTGTTCAAAAATCTGTTCAAGTTTTTAAAACTTCAAATAATTGTTATCCAGCAACATGAGTAAGGGGAGGAGGGGTATTCCGTATCTGATTTACCTGTTATTACATTTGCAGCCAGGAATAAATCAAATCGACAAATTAATCCCTAAGTTTCTGATACCTGTACCCTGTGTTAGGTCCAGTCCAGCATGGGCCTTGAGGAGATCCACAACAATATTTTGTGCTAATTTATTTTCTATTTTTCTTAAGCAGCTATCAATTTTGGCACTGGGGGCGAATTTGTAAAGCAGCAAATGATCATTTGCCAGCAAACACCCATTGAATATTCACAACATTTATAACACACACTTGCCAGCTTTTCCAAACGGATAAAAGGCACTACGAAAGAAATTGGTTCCAGGGAAAAGATACACCATGCCTGGGAGCTGCTGGATTTGTAAAGTTTGAATGCAACAAAAGTCTAAGGGCTGGTTCTCACCAAAAGCGGAGCAGATGCAGAGCAGAGCAGTCATCAAAATGTGTCCATTATATTCCAATGGTATTTTGGGTTCCAGTTCACACCACAGCGATCAGTTCCAGTGCGTGTGGAAAAACGGCAGCAGGTACTATTTTGTCTGCTCTGAAACGCACCAAAACGCATGCAAATGCTCTGCAATGCATGGGGCTACACTTGAAAGCCTATTTTAGGCTAAAAAAACAACGGACCAGAGCGCCTCAAAAACGCGTCAAAACGCACTGCGCTGCATATGCAGAAACTCATGCAGATCTGGTCCCGATTTGGTGTGAACAAGCCCTAAGTCTAAATGTAGAGGACACTGCAATGATCTGCTGCTGGGCACCATAGATACAGTATGTATTATATGTTAATTGAGAGTCTTTTCTTTATTTTTTTATTCCTTATTTTACATTTTCAAAAGCAAATTACAGATCACAAATAACATCCACAACAACATGGAATAGGAATAACTAAACAGGAATAGAAAAACATATGGCTATTATCTAGTTCCAGGAAATAAGTCTAGAGACATCAGATAATTACACATAGCCACAAAGAGAGATTCATCTTCGGAAAAGCTGAATGAGGAGCATATGTGATTAGGGTAGTAGACGGGTCTGGCTGGCTATCAGGAAAACCCGGCATAAATGTAGAGCCTTTTTAACTAACGCCTTGTATATGTTTGGAAAAGGAGGTTTAAGGTACACCGGTGCTATGGTGGTTAGGATGGATGATGGTACAGTGTGAGTGCTATACAGTGGCGTAACAACCGGGGGGCGGGGGGTGCGTTTGCCCTGGGCGCATAGATATTTTGACTTGTACTTTGAACTTCTCTCATTTGCAGTTTTCATCATGGCTTTGTTTACATGGATGGCGAAGGGGCGGTAAATACAGGCAGTTGATAGTGACTGCTCATGCTTGTACACATGCTGTGGCCCGCAATGCTTTGTGTTGTAGCTGTGATGCAGGCTGCTTGCCAAATGCGACCATTGCAATCAATGGAACCGTGCCACAACTGGCCGGACATGCAGTTGTGGTGCAATATTGCAGTCAAAAATCACTGATATGATAAAAAAGTGGGAAAAAAACAGCATTCAGGAGGTGGCAGTATCGCCTCCAGAACATCGGACAGCCTGCTCTCCTGAAAAGTATTCTGGATCACTTTTCAGAGGGATAGTGAAGACACCCATCTGAGTGAGTTCATATATCACTGAAAAGATTATTTACCTTTAGTGGAACCTGAACTGAAAAGACTGCAAATTCCACTTAAATATCCTGGACACAAAACTAGTTAATGATTATTAAAAAAAATATTTTACATTTTTTTAATGTAACGCAAAGCTTGTAACATGCATGTGAACTAGTTGCGTTTTCAGAATGGGACCTGGCCCAGAAATGTTAAACAGGGTGTGGTGGGGTTGCAGACATTTGTATTGATTATTTGCCCCTTTATTTGCTGAATGTCCCAGGGCATGTTTTCTGCTTACTGACAAAATCTACTACACACATAGTTAAGAAAATGTTCCAAATATTCAGCCTATGAAGTCATTATTCCAAGGCACACAGGCCATTTTGCTTCCTCCTAACCGTTAGTGGGCTCCAGAGGTTTCTAGTGAGGCTGTCACACTTGCTCTTTCTGATGGGTTTATTGATGACAGAAACCTCTGAATCATGTGTCACAGTGCATTTGACAAAAGATCAAAAATTACAGAGTTGTATCTTTCTAGATGGTGGAATGGAGCTTGTTGTGCTCTAGGGCAGAGATACCAAAACTCATTCATCAAGATCTTATCCCTCAGTCCACCAAGCACCGTGAAAAGAATTAGAAGACAAAAATCACTTTCAGAGACGTTATACATTTCTGTCACAAATCATATGTTGCAGCGCAAGTCAAGGTGACACTGAAAACTGAGAGACTGCAGTGCTGACCTGTTTGAGGAATGGTACCTGCGGCTGTAGCTTTAGGCTGGATTTTTCCAGCCTAAAGACAGTGGGAAGAGATTCCCACTGTCTATATATAAACAGTATTAATTAATTTTACATATGCAGTTGCTGTAAAACAATATAGAGTTTGGTGATACTGGGATTTTGTGCCTCACACTACTTGCATGATCTCTATGGCTTTTGTTACACCTTTATTAAGAACAAATTTAGATGTACTGGCTTTTTAAAATGTTCCTATAAAATGCCTTCATATTTGGATTGCAGATTCCCTATAGCAGTCCATCTGTTTGGCTGCCTGTTGTTGCTAATATACTAGTTATTTTACTGGACAAATGATCTAATGTTCCCTGGCTGAACATCACAGCAGGGAGCCACTGATTCTGTTAAGTGGTGAATTGAACAAGATATGCCATCACCTCCTTACTCAGTGATTGATACGTTTTTCTTTTTTGGCAGTATATACACATTGATACAAATCTCATACATCTTAAAGACTCCAGTGATGAGATTTGCCTGCAGTAGTTTGTGCCTGCACCTCTTCTCACAAGGCCATATCCAAGGTCTCTGACAGCTGCACTTCTCAGTTATATTTTCACTCTATGTAGGATGCATTGGGGGAGTTACATACAATCATTTGGCTTTATAATGGCTAAGGCAACACACTCCAAAAAAACAAACATTAGGAGAAAAGGCAAAAATATGCTTACGAATACCAGAGCTTCGGGTGAGGTCATGGGCCTTCTGGCAAGATCCTGGGAAAGTTGTAGGTAATAAATCTCAAAAGAAGGTGCCCCAGTAAAGTTTCAGAGTATCTTTTTGTGAGATGTACCCACAGTTTGCCGAGGAAATCACCAGAATATCTGTGACGTAACCCTTGCTTAGGCACTGCTGGCAGATCCTGAGGTATAATGTAAGTTTATTTGTTTATTTTGACCTTACCCCCTTGTTGTGACCTGGAAACCTATTTGACTACTCTTGATTGCTGCCTGCCATTGACCTCGGATTTGTACTTTGACCATTCTACTTCTTTGCCCCTTTTGTACTCAGCTGCCAGATTGGAACCGACCCTGGCTTGGATCTCGACCATTCTTCTGATTAACCCTTGTGTACTTCATTGCCAGAGTGGACTTGACCTCGGCTCGGATCTGGGACAAAGGCTTGCACGGTGCTGCGCACCCCTGGCACCCGTGCCACTCGGTGTCCACCAAGTCTCTGTCTCCATCTCCAGAGACTTCAATGACCCGAGGTGCAAGGGAGGCCTCCCCACTACTTCGGTCTCACCTCAGGTACATGGCTCCCGTGACGCCAACTTCCCGACCAATCAGGAAACCAGGCAGCGCGTCATTACACGCTGCCCAGCTACCTGATTGGTCGGGAAGTCGGCTTCATGCTCTCGCGTCATTACACGCTGCCCGGCTTCCCGATTGGCCGGGAAGTCAGCTCCATGCTCTCTCGTTACACGCTGCCCGGTTTGATCATACAGGAAGTATCGGGCTAAGCATCTGAGCATTTGGGCGAGTACGAGTACTTGCCCAAATACTCGGTATCGGCACCGATATCGATACTAGTATCGGTATCGGTGCATCTATAGTGGAAATGGTGCAGAATATCAACTTGCTTGCAAAAAGCAACAGTTACATAGTTACATAGTTAGTCAGGTTGAAAAAAGACACAAGTCCATCGAGCTTGCTGGTCTGATCAGCAAGGGAGCAACATTATAGAAGCTTAGAGAACTACACACAGAAAAATCTTAGAGACCAGGCATAATATTTGCAGGGTCATCAAAGTCAAGTGGTATTTATCTACCAATATACTTCCAAACAAACACCAAACCTGCTTTATGGACTACTACAGAGCACTGCAGTAGTCTATAAATTAGGTTCAGTGTTTCAAAGTGTGTTAAGACTCAGTGAATCGGAATGAGAGCCGCTATAGTGACATGGGCCTTACAGAGAATAACATTGTTCTACAAACTGTAGATAAAAAAATGTATTTGAATATGCATTCATGATACATTGATAATGATTGTGGTACACGGTTAGCCAGATATTTTCTATTTAGCTTTGTTCACTTTTTAACTGGATTTTGAAAGTCCTTCTCTAATACATTGCTTTCAGTTATCGCAATATGTTACTGTTAAACATTCCTTCCACATGTGAACAGCATTAGATTCACATGCTAAATGAAGATCTGCCAGAAACATTTTGACCTTAGACTATAAACCATGCTAAATCATTAAAAGGAAAGCTCTATGAATTATCTCTGGAAAGGACAGTGGAAGGTAAGTGTAATGTGTTAATTACACTTACCTCCTTGATGTCCTCTCTGACATAGAGCTCTCTGAAAACTGTGACTGGAGCGCAATGGTAATCATCTCAATGCTTCTGGTTGGTGTGCTTTCTGTTGGTTATAGACTTGTGCAATGAGTTTCCGAAAGACTAGTTTTTCAGGCGAATTCTCGGAAATACGTATATTCGGATGCATCGGCATTTCTGAATGACAGAAATAACGAATGAGAACGAATACGAATTTCCGATAACGAAAATTTCGGATGCATCTGAATTTCTTTCCTGAATTAAGTTTTATTGTGTTAATCATCAACTTATTTTAAAAAATCACAATTTTCGTTAGCGGTAGTATGTACGAATTTTCGTTATGAACGAAAGCAGCAAAGTGACATTAGACAAAAAGAAAATGACATTTTTGTTGTTGTTTTTTACAGTCCGCCGACTGTAAAAAAAAAAAAAAAAAAGCGTCCCTCGGCATTGGGAGGGTGTCTCCATGCAGATGGGGACAAGAGCTTCTTACCCAAACCCTGACCCAGTGCTTGGGGGGGTTTGCGGGAGGGGGGGGTTATTTGCATTGGGGTACCCCTTTAATTAAGTGGACACTCAGATGCCGCCGCCGCCCCCCTTTTTGATTGAGTAAGGAGTACTTAAGTAAGGCGTACCCCTACTCATTCACTAAAGGGTTCAAAGTAAGTGTAAATATTAGGGATGCACCGATACCTTTCAGATACCAGTGCCGATACTTGGCCAGTACTGATACATTTTAATGAGAACTACCAGGGTTGCAGCGGTTGCAGCTGGACCCTGGCTCTGGCGCTCCACCACTGTCCTGAAATCATTAGTCTGTATTGTTTTAGAAAAACTGTCACATGACAATAAACAAAAATGTATCAGTACTTGTATCTGTAAGTACTTGGGCAAGTATCAGTACTTGTACTTGCAAAAATGGTATCGGTGCATCAATTAATTTATATTTATAAAAACAAAATCATACATTAAAACAGAGATGTACAAATCCCAGGAACTGTAACGCACTGAGTTGGTTTGCTAGGATCTCAACTGCGGAGTCCCTTGACATCAACAACTAATAATGCTGGGAAAGGTGGTGATTTTCCCTTTGCGGCTGTTCAGTTTGAACCCCAGGCGGCACTCTCAATCTTAGAAAGTCTAGTCTTAGAGAACAAAAAGTATCTGTATTTGTACTTGTACCGAATACGGTACTTGGTATCGGTGCATCCCTAGTAAATATAGAGACCACACGTTTAGAAAAAGTATTTTCATTGAAATTTTTTTTGGACAATTCCTTTATTTAAAAAAAAGCGAGTGAACTGCCAGAGGTTCGGCTGAGCCGATCCAGATGTTGGATCGGCTGAGTCGAACGTGTTCCTAGCTGCGCATGTTCAGCTGAACCGAAGGGAGCCGAAGCCAGCCGATATACGGCTGATTTCAGGCGTACAGGGCTGAATTGAATAGCCGAATGGCGTTCGGCTCACTTCACTTCGGCTAAGTTATTCACTCGGCTGCCTTTGGCAGCTGAGTGAATAACCCCCTTAGTTTCGATGTCTATTCCAGATATATTCTATGGAGCCATCCTTTAGGTATTCCCTGCCAGTTTCTTTAACCTCTTTTGTGACTTACTCAAACACAACTTTCTAGAGGTTAGGCGGGGGATGCCATTATTGCAATACAATTTCATTAAATCCAAAATACCAGCAGGAATACAGTACACATCAACAACATTAGGTCTGACATGGCTGTGCTTCAAGACTTTGCCTGCTAATACTTTGCTCTCTAATCATTAGCAGCAGACATCATGTTAGCTCAGTCCAGAACTCAATAGCATCTGCAACCTCTAACCATGGCAAGTATAAATTGGTCACATTTACACACGTATTTTCATAGACATAGACACAACAGCATGAATAAGCTTATTTTCTCCAGTAGACACATCGAGCTCTTTAGGCAGTTTAGTAAAGATTGAAAAACAATTGCCTTGGATTTTGCCAATCAATGGCATTTTAATGAAAAATCCACTTATGTGATTAAAACAAATAAGGTGGTGTTTACGGATTGGCATGCTGTCTCAACCTCAAGCTGCTGTATATTGTAAACTGGAGCCAAACTTCCTGCTGAGGCAGCATTATAGAGACTCATTTTTAGCTTGTCAGAGGTGCTTGGTGCTACAATTATATAATGAATTCCCATAGGAAGCCTCATTGACCCTGAAAATGTTATTCCATTCTGTTTTCTTTGTACAGTAAAATCTCCAAGTCATTACATTAATTGCCTATCTCAACATCATGTTGCATCTTTACTGAATGGTCTATTAAAGTGCCTTTCTATTAACTGTAATTTTAAAATAATCGGGTTCACTGGGCACTTAAAGGGCACTTAAAGGTTGTCTTGCTGAAACAGCAGGTTTCTGACAATGACAGCAAAGGACAATATACTTAGCTTGGTAATCAAATATTTGAATTGTTTTGTTCAGTAACCACATAAGTGGATGTTTATGAAGCATGTATAGTGTAGGCTTTGATGGTTTTATTTTCTTTTTATGCATATATTTAAAAGTCCAAATGAAAGAAATAAAACTGTTGCCTCCAAGACTGTCCTACAGCTACTACAGAACTATGCTCTTTATTCACTTTAATTTAAAGTTTATGTAAACCAAATCATGGAAAACGCATATAAACATCAACATGTTAATATAAATATATTCTGCAGCTTTCTTTAAAGATATAACTACTGATCCTGCCATGAAGGTCTTTGTTTAAGCATTTCCTCTTGTAGTGTTACAAACTTTATCCCGGGTTACCAGTTGTGCTCCTGTAACATGGGCTTCTGATGGAAACTCCACTACAGTATATGTGGCCGTTTCAGCACACGTTACACAGGCATGATCCACTGATGCCACCCGCCCTGAGAAATGTTGTGCACTCATTGCATATATAATAACTTTAAATGTGTTTGTCATTCAAGGTTTCTTTATTCTCTCTCTACTCTACAGTACTGTATATTTTTAAACTTAAAAGTATGTTTTTTCCTATGAGATCTCAAGAGCTGCAGATGCAGTATTGGCTATTCTCAGCCTTAGTTTAAGCAAGACACCTAAGGCCAGGATTGGCCAAAACATGTCAGCAAGTAAGACCCTTCTTTTAGCTTGATATGTGGTAATATAGACTATGTGCATTTGGATCGTGTGCTGGGTCTTTGGAAATTTGCCAGATGGGCTGTTCTCTTGGAGCTCTTCTGGTCTGATGTCAGCTTGTCTATTTCACTCAGCTTTGTAAGACTTTAGTAAGACATCACAGCAGTGTATATTCAATCTACGGCTGGACCAAGATAGAGTAGTTATAGTTTGAATTGATGCTAATACAGGAATATTATTTATATGTCAGAAATACTTCCTGAACAAAGTCTGACATTGCTTCTATTAGGAGTAACAATAGAAAGCCTCCATACACCAGCAGTATTAGGCATTCCAATTTTTACAGTTGTGGGTCAACCAGTTTCCATATACTGTAGTATACAGAGCCAGATTGCAGTTGTATTGTGGCCTTTAAAGCTAAGCCATTTGCTAAAAGGTTTTTGGATTTTCTTCTTCCTTGCTATACATTTGCCCCTTACTGTATGTTTTAAATGTATGCAGTGCACTAGTAACGATGTTCTTTGGCATGTAAATTATTCATGGTAATGTAAAGTATTCCCAGAAAGTCTACATGGATTACACAGCAAAAATGGCCACTGCTGTCTAGGGAACTATTTTTATGAGTACAGTGATACATAATCACAGGCAGTGATCACAGAATCCACACTCTCCTTCTCCCCTGCACCCCCAGCTCTCACTAACACTGAACAGGAAGTGCTTTGTACGGCGTGCTTTCAGTCCATCCACAAACTGAGGAGATAGTAAATGTTTACTTTCTCCTAAGTTATGAGTAAACATGAGAGAGATCAGTAGTGGTCAATCTGCGTTCATTCGGGAAAGTGAAGGTATGCTGGTATGTGCTGGTATACAGGAATATGGGAGTCCACAGCGACATGTAAACATACACACTAATATGGGTTGAACTAAATTGCCCTGTGTCTTTATTCAACCTTAACAACTATGTACCTATGGAAGGATGAACACACCACAGGAGTATGAGGAACATGTGGAGTGGCCAAAGCTAAGCTATGTTTTTTTCTTAACATTAGGATTTTCTGACCCACTAGGTGGGATTCATACAGGTGATAGTTAGTGACAGATTTTAAACATGTGGGCTCTTTTGAATTTGGAATTAAGGCTTTGGACATTCCAAGAGACAATTGCCATCTGTGTCATAGTGGTACTAATTTAAACATGGCTTTGGCTCCTAATACTTGATACACCAGCAGGTTTAAGGGAGGGAGAGGATAGAGCATCACACTCAAGACATGCATAGTTACATAGTATTTGGGGTTGAATAAAGACATACGTCCATCAAGTCCAACCCATATAGGTCCACGCATCATCTTATTCTTAGGAATACTTGTATCCCTGAATATTACGGTCCCTCAAGAAATCGTCCAAACGTTTCTTGAACAATTCTACACTCTTAGCTGAAATCACTGCCGGTGGCAGTGAGTTCCAGACCCTAACCGCTCTTACTGTAAAGAACCCCCTTCACCCCTTGTGCTGGAATTTTTTCTCCACCAACTTTAGGTGGTGGCCTCTAGTCTTTGTAATGGAGTTATTCTTAAAGAGTTTGTTGCCAATGTTGCTGTCACCATTGAACATCTTGTACATGAAAATCATATCCCCCTTAATCTCCTTAATTCCAGCGTGAACATGTTTAAGTTCAGTAGCCTTGTCTCATAGCTCTGGTCCTCCATTCCCCTAATTAGTTTTGTTGCCCTCCGCTGGACTCTCTCCAGTTCAAGGACATCCCTTCTCAGTACTGGCGACCAAAACTGGACCGCGTACTCCAGATGTGGCCGACTGCTCCTTTCTTACCTTATTACTGTTAATATATTGGTAGAATTTTTGGGGGTTTTATTTACTAACTGTGGCGATATGCTATTCGCATTCTATTTGAGCTTCCCGGATTACTAGTTTGCATTTTTTGTTACATTCCTTGTAGTTAAGGAACGCCAATGCCGTCCCTTCCATCTTATATTTTATAAATGCCATTCTCTTTGCCTTAACATGTAGTTTTACAGTTTTATTTAGCCATATAGGTTTAGTCTTTGATCTTTTGTTTTTGTTACCCAATGGTATACACTTTGAAATAGCAATATGTAATATGTTCCTGAAACAGTCCCACATTTGGTCTGAGTTTAGGTTGTGAAATGAGTTTTCCCATTTTATTTCCCCCACTAGTTTGCACAGCTTATCGAAGTTGGCCCTTCTGAAATTTAGGGTTCTTGTCCGTCCCTCCCTCTTTCCTTTCCTGTATTCAATATTGAAATTAATCACATTGTGGTCACTATTACGAAGTGTCTCCCCATTTGCAATATCCTCAATTAACTCCCCATTATTAGTAATTATTAAATCTAGGATGGCATTTTTCCTAGTTGGAACCTCCACCATCTGTTCCAAGAAATTGTCTCGCAACAAGTTCAGAAATCGGCCCGCCTTTGTTGATCCTGAGGTACCATTAGGTACCATTAGCCCAATTGATGTCCGGGTAATTGAAGTCACCCATCACAACTACATTGCCCTCCCTCCCAGCTATTTCTAAATGCATCCAACAGAACATAAACATGAAAAAACTAAACAGTTTGCAATTAAAGTGGATATTTACCCAAGAATTACTCTGTAAACATTAAATAGACATACAACACATGCACCTTGATAGATGCATAGCGTTGTGTTTGAATTCTGTCTGTGTTTTGGTTGTCCAGCATTCTGCATTGGAAACTGACAGTCATTTAGCATCAACATCATGCATCTCTGGGTGTCTATCAGCACCCCTCATGCTATCTACATCTTTGACAGTATCAGGGCACAAAAGAAGAATTTCCCAGTCAGGCTTTGCAATCACAAGACGTAGATAGCATGGAGGGCTGAGCGATACTTGTATGGTCATGCTGGTAAATAGTTGGAAGTTTTTAATACTGACTGCAGTCCAACATGGTGCAATGCATTTATCAAGGTAAATGTGTTATATGGATGTTTAATGTTCATACAGTAATTCTAGGTTGAATGTCTACTTTAACCCCATAGCATCCTCTGCCTAACTCTGGGAACAGTTGGAGTGAGCCAAGTCCCAGATCAGTAACCAAATTCAGGACACAGGATGGGAAAAGTGGCCTTTGTAGAACGGCCAACATGACAGTGAGATAAAAAAAAAAAACAGTTAGTCAAGTTCCATAAGGGACCGGTGTCTAGACAGTTAACCTGAGAGAGTGAGCCTCTGGGGAATCCTCTGCAGCGTCACAACCATCTTGGATTGAGCCTTGCAGGTCCCATATGGACGATCTGTGGGTACTGTGATGGCTGCATTTCCTTATTTCCCCCCATAACAGATTGCTGGTGAGTGCAGAGTTGGTTGAGGTTGAAGGCTGTAAAACAGCTCAGGATGGTAAAGGATTGAGGTGCCCTGGTGAGAGCTATGTGAGTGTGCTGCCTATTGGCCATCATTGACCAGCCATGCCCCTTAGAAATAAATGATAACTCAAATGTGGACAAAATATAATATAATATTTATGTTCCTGGCCTGGAGCCTATGTTCATAGACTGGAGTATTTGGAATACTGCATTGTACTTTTACAGTTGGAACTCAGTTGAGAGATTAAAACATGTGTGTCTTAGATAGATAGATAGATAGATAGATAGATAGATAGATAGATAGATAGATAGATAGATAGATAGATAGATAGATAGAAATATAGATTTTATTAAAATATTTTTATACCTACTGTGGCCAGCTATCACAGTAAATTGATTTATCTTAGCATTTTGGTGTTATATTACCCCTTCATCAGGTCTGTTATTGATTATTGCCTTTAGAGATTATGCCTTAGGTGACTTACAAAGCCACCAAGGACATGAATAATTATATACTGATGGAGGTGTAATCCAACACTAAAGTGTCAAAATAAATCAATTCTCTTAAAGCCACGCAGTGACACGTAGCCCAGGAGAAGGCAAAAGTTACTGGACCATTACAGCAAAGCTGTATGCTTATAGGATTTTTAGTCAACGGTAGTGTAGAGGTCCACTATAATGGCAAAATAATATGTTTACCATCAACTCAATATGTCCCAAATGTAATCTTATTCAAACAGAGCTGCAATATTTTTCAGCTAATTTATTAACATTGTGGAAATAGCATGCAAATGGTTAGCAACTAAACAGAAATGTCTTTATCAGTCTGCGCACTAATCCACTGAGACCTAATATCTGATTGGCTGATATGGGTAACTCTGGTCTCATTGAGCTTTGGGGATGATCCTGTCACTGTTGTCCTTTTCCAAAGCAAGTTTAATTCTGACTGCTGTCTGTGTAGCAGACAAATTCCTAGTTCTGTCAGGTTGATCTATAATACATGGTATGGCTTCTTAATACAAGAGGGCATTTATACATCTGCTAAGTTTCAAAGTGAAACACAGCTCTTCCTGTTCTCTCTAACATGCCTACTGGAATACTACGTTTTTCCCTTCAAGGCATTGTAAATGCGTTGTATTGGTGTGCAGGTAACTGTGCTGATTTAGGTAACTGTGCTGATTGGCTGCCACTGGCGGAACTGTCAATCACTTTAACTTCCTATCTATGGGATTTGGTGGCAAGAGAAGGAGAAAGGTTATTATTCCAGCATAGCTAAATTAAAGAGTTGGACAGAAAAAGTATTTTCCCGGATAATGTTTATAGCAGACTTGCCTCTTAGGCTTTTACTTTTGCAAGTCTAAAGTGGCCGACAGGTAATTTTCACATGTCACATGAGCATTGTATAACGTCATTAAAGTACAATGCCAAATATAAATATCATGTTAAATTTCTGATGTTAAACACCCAGAGCTAAATAAATAATTGACTTGCAAAACACACATGATGGTTGGTATAAAGTTATACTGCACATACCGTCATTTCTGAAAGTAAAAATTGTGTGGAAGAAATGCATCTTCTCCTCAGTAATTCATTATATTTAACTGGGCCCTTTAGTAGATTTTGAAATGCATCAACACAGCTCATGTTTTATAATATAGTGATTCTGCATCATTTATGGTCTCAGATTATCTCAATTGCAGTTTATTAGCCTCAGAATGATTAAAAAAAATGTCTTCTCATTTATTTATATGTCTAGAATATTCTTTTCATTCAGAATGCCAAGTAATTTGAAGCTTAGATGATCCTAACATTTTGTTTTCTTTTTTTGAGTCTACCTTCATGAAAAGAGCACAAAGTTGTAGGGGAGACTTTCACCAAAGTTTTTAAAGGGCACACAGTGTTTGTTTTTTTCATTTATTCAGCCAATAGTAAAAGCTGGGAATGCCTCCAGCAATTACCCTTGTGAAGACCTCCTCTAGCAGTACATTCGTTTCTTTGCAGTGCTCTTGGAAAAGAAAGCAATTCCTTAACTTCCCCAAAACCCTAAATCTAAACCCCCCTGTAACTCCAACACTAGCCCTTCCTGTAACCCTAGCACTACACTTCCCTGTAACCCTGACACTAATCCTGCCTGTAACCATAGCACTAATGTCCCTGTAACCCTAACACTAATCCTCCCTTTCACCCTGACACTAATCCTCCCTGTAATCCAAGCGCTGAACTTCCCTGTAACCCTAACATTACTAAACTTCCCTGTAACCCTAGTACTAAATTTCCCTGTAACTCTAACACTAATCCTCCCTGTAAAGGTGCCCATACACCTTACGATTATCGGACGATAATCGTATGCGATCGACTTTTCGTCCGATAATCGTATGTGTGCATTGCAGTGTCCGACCGACAATACTGTACAATCGTACGACTTTTGACGGTCAAGCATGTTTGAAAACTTTGCTAGATCGTACGATTGTCGTAAGGTTGCAGGCGTTTCCGTCCGTCAAAAGTCGTATGATGTACACTGCGCTTGCGCTAACGAAAATACGGCAAATCAATTAGCGCATTTCGTCCAGGTGCTTTTGGTTAATTACGGCTAAATGATTATTGCGATCATCGGGGCAGGATGGGGCTGCCGTAAAAAAATCGTACGACTATTCGATCATCAGGCGAAAAGTTTCGTCTGATAATCGTAAGGTGTATGGGCACCTTAACCCTGACACTAATTGTCAGAGACCAGAGTGCCTCCAGGTGGAACTGTGGAGCTGGAACCTGATCTTGCAGTTCCAGTGCTCGTCTGCAGGTGTCTCCCAGCAATTAGTCACCACCTGGTGCTGATCTGGGAGGGTATTTAACCTCTCCCTGCAGTGAAGCCTGTGCTTCAGTATTGTCGCCATGACCTGTATCCTATTGCCTGTTCCCTGTATCCTGTTCCTGTTGCCTGTATCCTGTTCCTGCCTTGTACCCTGACTTGGACCTGTCTCCCGACCCTTACCCTTGAGGTCTCTTGATCAGTGGCTCCCTCCTTGTTGTCCTGCTCCCCAGGGGTTGCCATGTTGTCTCCGGTGTGTAATTGTTACTTATATTTTTACATGTTACTTGCGGGTGGTGGTGGTGGGAGTGTTTATGGTAGTGGTGTTTTGGTGCAGCTAAAAAATTATAGTTTGTAAGCATTTGTGGTCACGTATTGGTTCTCCTGTATAGATACATGGACATGGTGTGGACATGGTGACACCCGTGCACAGTATCGTGACACTAATCCTCCCTGTAACCATAGCACTAACTTCCTTGTAACCCTAACACTAATCCTCCTTGTAACCCTGACACTAATCCTCCCTGTAACCCTAGCACTAAACTTCCCTGTAATCCTAACACTAAGCCTCCCTGTAATCCTAACACAAATCTTCCCTGTAACCCTGACACTAATCCTCCCTGTAACACTAACACTAATCCCCCCTGTAACCCTGACACTAATCCTCCCTGTAACCCAAGCACTAAACTTCCCTTTAATCCTAACACGAAATCTCCCTGTAACCCTAATACTAACCTTCACTGTAACCTTAACAATAACTCTTCTTGTAACTTTGATATTAACCCTCCATGTATCCTTAACACTAACCTTACCTGTTATGCTAACACTAACCCTCTTTGTAAACTCTTTCACTAACTCTCCTTGTATTTCAAAAGTAACTTTACCTGTTACCCTAACATTAGCCCTCCCTGTAACCCTAACACTAGCCCTCTTTGTAACCCTTTCACTAACCCTCCTTGTATCCCTAACATCAACCTTATCCTGTGTCCAGGGACAATTATCTATCTCAAGTGGGATACTTGGGGGCTTACTGAGACTAGTGCTGTGCAGAGAATTACAGGCGACTGATATAAAGCAAGATTTATGTACATACGCTTAGCTGTTTGTAGAAAAAATAAAGAGTAATAACTATATAAATGTATATAATGCCCTTAGTTCTGCTTTACTATATTGTTTGTAACCTTGATACGGCAACTTTTAGTTTTACTTTCTGATTTGAATATTTCCCTTACCTGTGGCTCAATGGATCCTGGTGGGTATTCTAGAGAGCATCAAACCAAGAAGCCCTCTCTGAAATGGCCAGTGGATCCCATTAATACCACGGAAGGCAGCTGTCGCTAAAGGTATATTTGCACAGCAGTGAGGACATTTCCCACGCTTTAGAAAACACTGATATGCAAGAAGAAATGGAAAGTTTGTTCAGCAAATATGCAGAGTTCTGCAAAAAAGGAATTTAATTTATTAATTGGCATAGACATATCATTGCAGACATTTAAGATTATGAGGTGCCAATATACTTAGAAATGCCAGAATCTCTAAATATACGTAGGTACCAAATTACGCATTCCTTCTGAGGTACAGCACAATTCTGATTACTACATTTACCAGTTTGTTAAAGGTGCAATCCATTCATCTCATCATCTCTATCACAATCTTCTCTGTCTCCATGACATCTGCCTGGAGTTATAGATTTTTAGGTTGATTGCTGCTCTTTGTCAGTATTTGAACTCACCATAATGTCAATTAACATAATTAGAACAGGCAGCAGTGGCAGAACTACCGCCGGTGCGGCCGGTGCGGGAGCACCAGGGCCTCAGCCTGGGGGGGGGGGCCCAG
>NW_017306880.1:117103-136102 GCF_000935625.1 Nanorana parkeri
TTTTGTTGGGGGGGGGGGAGGCAACAACAAAACTTGCACCAGGGCCCTTTGTTCCTTAGGTCCGCCACTGACAGGCAGTTCTTATATATTTGTCTCAAGATCTGACCATATATGACCAGTCTTTATTTATGAGACAGGACAGTCAATGGCTAGAGTTAGCAGATCAGGATTCAATATCTTATATGCTGCTCTGTTTCGATATGTTCCCTTGGGCTATTGCTCCACAGTTTTGGATCACTAACCTTGCTTTTGTGACAGAATTACTAATAGTGATAAATTGTGATTATTTTCTCTGCCAGTTTTGAAGATTAATATTTAATTTTTCGATTCCCTTTCAGTGCTGTGCAATGATTGCTGGAGCAGATTAATTAGCTGTGATTTTCCCGGTCATAATGCCCAGTTCTCTCTCTGTTTCTGGTAATGACCTGCTGGATTAAACCAGCATCACATCACAATATATCCAGTTAGGCTTATAAGTCTATTCATGCACTAATATTTCTGTTGGGATAGCTTATATTGTAGTATTGAAACACATTTATTATAATAAAAATATAACCAAGATTCAATCCATTATTTTGTGCTCCAGTAAATGAGTTAGAAAAATGCTGAAATACAATACAAATGCAGGATACATGAGCCTGACTCCAGCAAGTTTTACGGATTTGGGGGGTTTGCCATAGAATTACTAATATAAAATAAATGCATTTGTGTTACTTTAACTTCTGAATTATTTGAATGCTATTTATAACAAGGGAGCTCTCAGGAATATCTTCACCCTAAATATCAGAAAATTGTAATGGTCACATTTAGCCAATAGACTGTTTTTTGTTCACAAAACTAGCAAAAGTGCATCCAAGCCATAACAAAAAGGGAGGAAGCCGCACACTGAAATCAAATTGACTGATAAAAGTTTACTGTTCCATCTGATGCTATAAACATTCACCCGAACCTCTGTCCTGTAACACAGCCTTTCTCAACCAGGGTACCGTGGCTCCCTAGGGGCCTTCTGGCTTCCACAGTGGTGCCTCAAAATGTTTGCCCCGTGTCATGCCTTTCCATAGTACAGACAAGCTGGCCACCCTCACCATGGAAATGGACGGCACTAATCCAGGATGGGTGGGATCCATTCACAAAAGGACAGAAATTTGCCTCCATCCAGGCCCTCCCACTGCCATGCTGCCGCAGCTGCGGCTCCTGTTGTGATGGTAGGATTCTGAAGAAGGCTCCTGATGTGAAAGGGGGACTCTTAAGTGGAAGGAGGTGGCTGTTATGTGAATGGAGAGGGCTGCTGATGTAAAGAGGAGGCTCTAATGTAAGGGGGAACCTCACTTTTTTAATGCTTTTGTGTAGAGTCCCCTCTTAAAATCCATAGCAAGCCCCTATCTAGATCAAGGGTCTGATATGGATTTTGGAGGGGCCACGCGTTGACATTTTACATTCATATTTTTTCTTTTTACACTGGAATGCCGCAAGATTTTTCATACTTTCAAGCAGTACTATGACAGGAAAAAGGTTGAGCAACACTGCTCTAATGTTTTACTCAGCAAGGAGCTTATTCAAAAGTGCTTCTGTTTGGGCACAGAAATGATTATAGAGTGTAACAAAATCTGTTACAAGATTACTGAAATCTTGCCAATATCTTTCTGCCCAAATAGGCAAACTTCTGGATTGGTGAGGGTGGATTTGTATGGGACTGGAGTCGGGAGGTTCATTGATGCTAGATTGGGAAGAGAGAACAGTAAAGTGGGATGGGGGGTGAAAAGGGAAGGGAGTGCTTGCAGCGGAGGTGAAAGAGCAAATAAGTGGGATCAGTGATTATGGAGCTGGATGGGACAGAACGCAATGGGAATTGGTGAAAAAAGATAAGAATGGGACAGTAAGCAGCAGGGATTAGTGACACTGGAAAGTGATGGAGTAGGAGGCAATAGGTACCAATGATAACAGAGCATGATGAAACAATGGGTAGTGGTGATCAGTGATGCTAGAGTGGGATGGAATAGGAAGCAGTGGGGATCATTTACACTAGAGTAATATGGGACAGGAACCAGTGGAAAATAGTCATGGTGGAGTTAAATAAGGCAGTAAACAATGAAGCTCAGTGAAAATGAGGCAAGATACTAATGGGAGATGAGAGAAAAGGTTGCAGAGATCAGCAATGTTAAAGTGGAAGGAAATAGTTAGCTGCACTGATTTATGAAACTGGAGACTTTTTTGAGGCCCTGAAGAAAGAGCGAGGGCTGGAGGAGTTGTGCTCAGGGCTTACGGAGAGAGTGGAATGTGGAAAAGAGGTGAATGGGTTCCTAAAAGAGAAAACAAATCTGAAAAAATAGTAAACTGAAGGCAGAAGAAGATAATAGATGAGACCAAGGACCAGAGTAGGTGAAAAGAAGATACAGTGAGTTAAATTAATCTGGATTCAGAAAAACAGAAAGGTGAAGAGGAATTGGGAATTGGAGGATTAGAAAGACAGCATTGTGGAAGAGACAAGAGAAACAGACTGGGAATTAGTGGAGCCCCATAGACAAATTGCAGAGAAAAAGCAATATATTATTAGGTTTGTGGTGTAGAAGCCAGTCACTAACAGTCATCAGGAGATAACTGTCGGTCACAAGAGACTTGAGAAGTATAGCGGGTCTGCAATATAGTGTTTCAGCTTAGACGTTGGAGAGGATGTGGATGAGGAGATGCATGTGGATAAGTAAGACTACTACTACTATGATGGCAGGGCATCAAAGTCAGAGTATGGAATTCTGACAGAGGTTCGCTTAGGATGTTAAGCAGGAGCTAAACTAAAGTCAGCCTTGGAGGCAGAATCCTCCACAGCTGAAATCTATATATCACCTTTAATCTTTATAATAGACAGGATAGGGGAAAAGTTCTTATTAAACCAAGCCTTGTAAGGAGAACATTTACAACATAACCATTGCACCACATTTTTATTAGAGAGATTAAAATGTCTTTTGCACAAAACACATTTTGCCAGTGGTATTGTAACATTTTTTTTAACTTACATTTTTTACCAGGATAGAACCTGTTTATACATTCTTTATAGGTAGAAGACAAAAAACTTAGATCAGAATAAGATTCTTAAATATTCCACTTGGCTTTTATATAGTATAAAAAAAACTATTTAACACAACACAAAACATTTAAGAGAAGAGAATATGCACGTTGGAGATTGATTGCATGCTGTCGCTTCAAATCAATATTAATCAATTCAGTCTTTCATGTGAAGGGGAGAGTTTAAGGTTACACAACCCATTAATTAAAGAGTCCTCTTTATCCATTTATATTTCTTCCTAGTTAAAAAAAAATTGCATTCCCTTCCCTGCCTCTAACTTGATCCTCCTATTGATATTGTCAAAGGCCAATAAAAAAAAAAAGAGAATAGGCGTTCAAGGATTAATACCGTACCATCTCCTTTGTTAATACACACTGAGAAAATGTGATACATTTTTAAAAATACCTAAATATTAAGGGCATTTCTGGATAAAAAAAACTATGTTTGCTAATACATTTGGCCTTTTCTTTGAAGAAGATGATAGCAACGTACCTTTATAACCCTGGTTTGTTGCTAATAATGCAATGCTTGGCTTCTTAGAACATAGAACATTAGATGAAGTTTGATTTTAATGTTACAATTTCTATAATCAAAAAGACATGGACAAAGGTGCTTGTCAAATGATTCACAGAGGTCAATTCACATTTTGGTAAATGAATCCAATGAAGAAATCATCTACATGTCCAGCAGCTAGTCACAGCAGTACTCCCAGGAATGCTGGAACAGTCTACTTACAAAAACATTTGTACAAACATAAAATATACCAGCAAAAAGCAAGAATCCTTCTCAACAGTTTATTTACCCTAAAAACTGTATTAATAAAAATTACATAAAACTGGTACCAAGAAATAAAAATCCACGTAAGAGGATCACGAGGCTGTTCCATCCTGTGTGAAATCTACGTTGAACACCGAACAGCCTCGTCAATGGGGATTTATTTTTTATTGTACCAGTTTATGATTGTTTATTTATAAATTCTACATTGCCACTACTGGATTGTATTTGTTGAAAAAAAGGACGTGACAAACTGCAAATACCAAAGTAGCTGTAGTCATATCAGGAAGTTCACTAGAAACCCATTGTTATAGGAATATGATTTAGCATGTGATTTGTGTGGTTCCAATGTCCTATATTCATCTGCATATGTGGTTACCTTCCTAATGTTCAAGTAGACTTTATGGCATTGCAAAAGGCCATAGGCATCAAAAGGAAGTAACCACATATGTGATTGAATTGGGCATGCACCTTGCCTTGCCTTCATCCCAGGTTACATGATAAATCTATACAGAGCTGACATCAAAGAGCACATTATAACCAAACTAATATGATGACAAAACAGTTATGATGAAAAAGACAAAGCTGATATTTTATAGTCTGTATTACATTTTTATTTAACTTAAGTAGCAACCTTTGATAAGGTGGAAGGTTAAAGAATACCAGCTCTGCAAATATTTTAAAATGCAATGTTCCTTTATTGATAGCTGCAGTGGCTGTTCATTGTTATTGTGTGATTCCAAATCATTGCAGTACTGCAACAATCCAGTGTTGATCACATCAGAGCTTGTCCATCCCTATCTTGGCCGGCAGTACCTGCATTCATTGGGTTTTTCTGAACAGGAGTTGTAAAATGATAGATTGTATTGGCTGTATTGCAGGGGAGCAGGGAGAAGTGTGCTGGGGATCCAGAAAATAACAGGCAGCCAGATTCAAAGTCTTTAGCGTTAGACAAACTGTGCTTGATGCTGATCATTTTGAATTCTGACCACTGTTATTTTTTCCCAATGGGAGATTTTACTCAATTGAATCTTCAACAATCATGTTACATTTTAAACGATGCTTAAAAATGCGTATGTAGACACTGCTGGGTTGAGTTACTAAAGGCAAATAGATTGCTCACTTTAGAAGGCAATCTTCTCTTAGCTTGGTAAATGAGGTGAAGCTTTGCTGCCTTCCATCATCCAATGATGTTAAAATAATACTGTTTTTTTCCCATTGCATATGATTGGGTATTATTTGTAAAGTGAATTTTCACCACATTTACTAAGCTAAGAGAAAATTCCCTTGTAAAGTGTAAATTCCTTTGCAAGATAAACAGTCTACTTGCCTTTAGTAAATCAACCCCTATACTGTATGTCTCTATGGGAAATATATTCTTTGACCATAGACTTTTTTCCCGCCCATTATTTGCTATTCAGTGTGCAGCTGCCTATATTTTAGATAAAGTAAATTGACATGTTGAAATTCGAAAAGTGCTTCCCCGCATTGATTGTCCCTGACACATTTTCATCTGTCTTCTCACAACTTTCCATTTAAAGATAAGTATCTCTGTGCTCATCATGTGGTGTGTGTAAATGTATCAATACAATCTGGTTCACTGCCTTGCTGCTAATTAAGGTATAGATCTATTCCTTTAAATAACTACTCTACACTGCAGACAATATCATTTATAGTAAACTCTAAATTTGGCCATACACTCCCCAACTTTTCATAATAATTTATAGACATGTGCACTGCCAAAAAATGTGTTTAGTTTAGTTTCGTTCTGATTCGGATTTTGTGTTATTTAGTTTTTCAGGATTCGGTTGTGAAAGTCAATTCGGAATCGGAATTCGGATACGGACGAAATTCGTTAGCGGTAGTTCGTTTGAACGTTCGTTTCGTTTTCGTTTCGTTCATTCGTTCGTTCGCAGCAAAGTGACATTTGAGGGGGAAATAATGTTTTTCTCCTTCTCTAATGTCACTTTGCTCCAACGAATGAAACGAATAAAAACGAAACGAACGTTCGAACGAACTACCGCTAATGAATTTTCGGAAACGGAAATTCGGATTCGTTTGCATTCGTTATATCTGTAATTCGGGTACATCCGAATGTCCGAAGTTCCGAAAATTCGTCCGAATTTCGATTCGCAACGAAACGAATCGCACATGTCCAATAATTTAACATAGACAAAAAGATTCCATATAGTGCTTCTGTGTATACCAGCACCAACCCCTATTCTTTGAAGAAAAAAACCCCCAGAAATTAATGCAGGGTCTTTTGGGTGCCAAATGACGCAGCCAGCATATATACAATCTTGTCAAAGATCGAACAAATATAGTGTTGATGGTATACTATTCATTGGAGTGGTGCTGGCATCAATGCGTTTCGTGCTCCATTTGCGCTTCATCAGGAAGTAGAGTAGAGGTGATCTGTAGAAACCATAGAGATATACAAAATAAGTGACAACAATACATACATACAACATGGGTATCCCATTGACATATTTGATTATTTTAAAAAAACAAACCATACCACATAAGAAACGGCATTGAAGTTTGACAATGGCATCAAGGTACGTGCGCCTGGGAATCTCCAAAATGGGACCAATGACCGATCTGGAGGTCACCGTAGGGGAACCAATCACGAAGTGCCCATAAAAAGTTTCTGGGCATCTACCCAAAGTATATTATAGAGGTAAATTATCTACAGGGGCTTCTGCGGTCGATTAATTTAAGAAAAACTATAATATAATAAATATTGTAGATATAACCAGGGAACCAGATAATCCTTAAAACCTACAAAGAATAGGCATATTTACTAATGCACTAAGCCAATTGGCCAAAATCTCTATAAGGCAGAACCAGACTACATCATTTTTTTTATGTGTGTATGTATATAAATACAGAAGACAGGCGACTAAAATAATTTAAAATATTGCAGAAAGTAATTTTAGGGGAGAGGAATCAAATCCCCAGTTAAATACTGCCTGTTGGTTCTGGACCTGCTTAACCTTGTCTCTCCTCAAACTTTTGGTTTCCCAATGGCCGACACCGCTCAGACAATGCCGCGTCTGAACTGGTGGCTTGGGTGGGCGTTATATCTGTGCCAACGTTTGTTTGAGTCACATAGCTTTTTCGAAACATTCTGACCATTTATTTGCTGAACAAAACAAAATGATCTCTGCAGTTCACGCATGGTGAAAAGAGCATGGCAAGTCTGGAGGATCCAATCTTAAAAAAAGAACTAAAGCCAAACCTCTTTTTTTGGCTTTAGTCCTCTTTTGGGTCAAATGAGTACATTTACTAATAAACTCCTGTGACCCAAAGTCAGCATCTTGCTGCCTGATTGACGGCTGTCTCTGTCTCTCTAGAGCCAGAGCAAGCTGTGTCTGCCCCCTCCCCTGACTGTCCCTTCAATGAGTGCTGCAGGTAATAGACCCTGAGCTGAGCGATCAGCGGTTTATGATCGCTCAGCTCTTGACCTGTATAGCCGGCATGTGGCACCTGCAGTGTCACACACCATCTCTAAGTATTGGGAAGAATACATTTTACCCTCCTAATACTTCTCCTTTAAGTGCATCTAAACCTGAAACCGAAATTGAATATATTGCGTTTTACCAGTTCTTAGATGTGGTGGTTGCATTCCTTCTTAAGAACATTTTCGTCAAGTACAGAAAAATCAATTTAAGTACCCTAACTATTAACAAAAATGTTGATTTTTATTGACATTTATACTTATGTTCTATTTATACCTCTAGCCCTGATGAAGAGGGATTATGGCAACCCCCAAAACATATTGGCCTTTCAATGCAGTTTTATTTCTATCAATAAAAACACCTTTTTTCTCCTCTACATCTGGTGGCGCCCCTGAATTTTGGCTTGAATAGTTTTCCCCAAATACCCTCCTTCAGTTTGGGGTCCCTTTTGGTGGGTGTGCAGCTGCACCCCAGCGATCAAGCTCCATGAAGAAACCTTCTAGTACAGGGGTCAGCAACCCGCGGCTCTGGAGCCGCATGTGGCTCTTTCATCCCTCCGATGCGGCTCCCTGTCCCTGAAAAAGTGTTTTTCAGGGATTTTGTTTGAAATCAGGGATTTTTTTGAATGCTTGACCTTTTGGCGGTCACACATTCCACCGCCAAAAAACTGGGTGGTATTGCATTGAAATGTGTGACGACGTCACCGGTCACACATTTTAATGTAGTCACAAACTTTGATAGAACACCGCCATCAGAGGGGTTTGGCCGGTAACCATGTGAGGGGTCTGGGGGCCTCTTAAATAAGTATCAGCTGTACCAGGGGCTGCATGGCAGAGGTGACGGGGGAGGGGGTGGAGGAGGCCAGGCCCCAGGCAACAGGTAAGATGAGTTGGGAGGAGGTACAGGGAAAGGGACCCCGGCGACCAGCCCACCTGAGGCCCTGCAGAGCCCACCATAGAGAGTATCAGGTGTGCTCTGCAGGGTCACTCTCAGGTGTGCTCTGCAGGGTCTCAGGCAAGTCCAGAGTCCAGTGTGTTACTAAGCCCACATATACCTATATACATGCTATACATTACATAAAGGTAAAAAAAAACAATATATGCAGTGTTATCTTCATTTTAGCTGTCAAAGGGGTTTTGTGTCTCCCTGAGTTTTCTTTTCTGTGGGAAACGGGTCCGAATGGTTTTTTGAGTGTTTAAGGTTGCTGACCCCTGTTCTAGTACAACAATTGGACAGGTACGAAAAAAAGATTCTAATGCCTCTTATCCTTTTATGCCACCAGGTTCTTAGGCCATGCCTAAATTGCTTTTTGACAAATCCAGGTCTTGGTGCAGTCTCAGATTTACCATTTGTGAGTGTCACTGGATAATGCTCATCCTGACCAGAGCGTCTTGTAAGCCAGAGGAAGATGAAAATGTAACAGTGATCCTTTATTCTGTCCTTCGTAACATCCAATGCGACTTTAAACCTCTCTACCATTTAAATGTTGCTGTTCATTTCAAATAACATATTATGATGGCACAGCTTTTATAGAACATATAAACAGTTTTTACTAGCTCTTCAGCTTCAGTAACTGTGTATAATTCCATTAAGTGTGAAGAGGAACACATTTTTCTTATCAATGTTATCCTCAACTACAGTAAGTTCTTTTTTTTTTATTCCTTCGAGCAGCTGAAACAAACCGGCTTCTCCTTCCCGTTAATTAAAGTAGATAATTGTGACTGAAATGGTAATCATGTTCCCAAGAAAACTAAGATTCACTGTAGATTGCAGTATCATTATTTAATGAGAGCAAACCGCAGTTGACATGAAATGTTTGGAAAAAAAATAAAACTATTTAGCAGTAAATGTTATATGCTACTGAAGATTAAAGAAAATGCATTCAATTATTTGCCCTTCTCAATACCCTTTCCACTTTCCAGGCAACTTTTTTGCAACTTATGAAAATAGAGAAATTTCGTTTCTTCATGTTGATATTTTGACTTCAACGCTTTCAAGCTAGACTCTGGGCAACAACAATATTGGGGCATTAGCTAGGTAAAATAAAGAATAGTTCCACTTATGTAGGCAAAGTTGAGATAAACCCCTCTGTCTCTACGATTAAGGCCGTGATTGGGTAAAACACGTCAGCGGGGGGCAGACCTTGGGTTGGACACCAGTATGTGGTACAAACTTCAATAAACTATTCCAGCAGAACCTGGTGTGTGTCCAGCTTTTCTTTTGTTTGTATGCCCTCTCTATGTTTGTTATGTGATTCCATTCACACAGCCTACCTAAAAAAAATTAAGAACTACACTAGGCATGATGGGTGCATCGCTTCATCCACCTCTCCTCCTACCCTGATGTGTCCATCACTCACAGGATACATCTTGACTCATTGAACCGCATAACGTTTCCAGAGTCCAATATTTATGCTTCCTAGCAAATGAAAGCCTTTTTTCCGATTTGACTCACTGATGAGTGATTTTCTTAAGGCTACACAGTTGTTTAGTCCCAATCCCTTGAGTTCTTTTCACAATGCGAGTGTGGAAATGCTTTTACTTTCACTATTAAGCATAGCTGCGAGTTCTACTACTGATTGTTTTACGATTTGATTTTAATCAAATGTTTAAGTAATCTCCAATCATGATCATTCAAGACTTTTTCCGACCACATTTCTTCCTCGAAGATGATGGTTCACCACTATGCCTCCAGGTTTTAAGAATGCGTTGAACAGTTCTTAACCCAATTCTAGTAGTTTCAGCAATCTCCTTACTTGTTTTCTTTGCTTGATGTCGGCCAATAATTTGACCCTCCTGGGTTACATATTTTCCATGACCAAAGGATATTTATTCTGACATGTTTTATGTTTAAGAAATGAGAAGATACTCACTGCATCAGTTAGGGTTAAATTACTTGTTGCCAGCTGAAACATATTGATCACTGCAGTAATTAATTAATGGAAGGCTCTGACCTATTTTCTTAACTAAATCCAGGTGGTGACTTTTTTTGTCCAGGCAGTGGATATGTCTTAAGGTGCCCATACACTGCACGATTCTCGTACGAGAATGGCGGGAAATCCCGCGATCGTACGAGAATCGTGCAGTGTATGGAAGGCGTGCAACCGTTTCTACTGTACGGTCGCACGACTTTTGTATATCGAGCATGTTGGAAAACCAGCCGAAAATCCTACGATTTTCGGCTGGTTTTTAACATGATCGAGAGATCACTGCCGAACGGGCCGGTGTGCGCACGCGCACACTGCCCGTTCCGCATTGAAGTAATCAGAAGCCCGCCCCTCGGGGGGCCGGCTTGCGATGATCGCAGGTACGATCTGCCTCTCCAAGATGGGCAGATCGTATGTTTTTTTAAGTACTTTACAACCCTCGCAAGACAAAAGTCTTGCGAGGATTGTAAAGTGTATGGGCACCTTTACATTTTAGCTGTTTTATGGTGAAGGCCTTTGTGCAGATTCTAGGCTACTGTGAGCACTTGGTCCCTTAGTTTGACCCTGTGCTTTCACTTTCAGACTATGCTTCCTCTCATCGACATTCAATGCTTCTAAGTCTTTAACCCTTTGTTAGAACAGACAGTGTCAAATCTAGTTTACAACTGATAATGAAACCTGCCAAAAATGTTAAATATTGTTTTAGGAATGCTATGTGAAGGGGACATGTACTATAACAAATAGAAAGTAGTTGTTATCGCAAGTAGGCTGCAAAGAGGGACTACACTTTAAGGTACCTCTAATAATGTGTGCTTACAGCGTGGAAATACTGTGTGCTGAAAGTAACTTCTTTTATGCTGTGCCAATCTGCCGAGAAATGCTAAGAAGCCAAGGGAAAACACTTAAAAGGAGTTTAAACCTGATTCATGGGGGAGAAGAGCAGAACAAAAACAACCATGCGCCGATCAAGCAGATCAATGTAAACTTTTTATTAAAAGGAATAAAAATGCACTCACACTTAATGGAACGGTATAGCAGCTAGTCAGAATGCTTCTCCTCTATGAAGATCATACAGTGAGTTGAAATGGTGTTGTCCTATGAGTAGTAGACAATCTCATAGAGCAGAGGTTAGGAACGGGAGACTGAGGCTGTGTACCAGGCCCACCTATGCTGGAGGACAAGTGAAGTCTCTGTGACAGGAGTGCTGCAGCTGAGCAGAGCTAGAATCGGACTTGGAGAGCAGCAGCCAGAAATAACTGTCATAGGGATAAAAGTGTGGATGAGGGAGGTAAGGGCTAGTTCACACCATCCTCAGTGCGTTCTGGCCCAATTCTGCACGCACGCCCCAAAACAAAGTGAGCCGGCTGGAATGCGATCTAGTGCGTTCCAGCCTGAAGTGGGCCGGAACACACTAAGGCTGGTGTGATCTAGCCCTAAAAGAAGTTACTTTCAGCACACAGTATTTCCACGCTGGTTGTTACAAGTATCTTTGTAAGTGCAACTTAGTTTATTTATGCTTTGCCCATGTTACAAAACTTACTACACTAGGTTTTGGTGCTCGCTCTTTCTTCTCTTTTCTTATTCACTGTCACAGGTTACCTCCTTCTGTGTATAAGAGGGCTGAACAACAAAAAAATGACTTGACCAAATCCTAAACTATTATAGTTTAAAAAATTACCCCCCTGCCCTGACTTTGAAATGACTAGATAGAAGTTAGAGTCTGAGGACTAAGACGTAAAGTGGGGAAGGCATGTGGGAAAGGGGGAGAGAGGGGAAAATTAATAAGGGTGAGGTTTTTTCTATTTTGTTTGTTTTTGTTTTGTTTGGGAAGGTGGGAGGAGAATGATGAATGGGGCTGTAAACACATAAATGAAGAAGGTATCTAGAAATTTGAAAGGTTATTGTGTTTTTAATATGTAATTTTTGTGTGTATTGTTCCCTAATAATGGAGAAGAATGATGTTTTAAATTGTATGTTTTGTTATCTTTGCACTGCATAGTAGACATCTGCGAGAAACTAGACTACCTTGTACATTTTACATCTCAGTCTTGCTGATATTTTTTTGAGGTTAATATATCTCAATAAAGCGAATCTCACAATTGATTCCATAGTAACATAAGCTTATGTTAGCAACAGAGTGCATTGCATTTGTGGCACTGGAAATTGATTAGAAAAATGATAAATAGTATGGCATATAGAATATGAAATACAAAACAATCTTTAAACAAAACATGTAAAGCAATAAAGTCCAGACAAAAATGTCAGCAAAAACAGTTTATCAGAATGACTTTAACAAATGGGGAAATGCAAAAGGTTATATGATTAAATCCTGATGGAAATGGCTTCCTGTAAGATGGAATAAATGGTATACAGGAACATATTCATTCTGTCTTAAATTAATATATCAAGATAGAATATTATACAAGGCACCATATGACATCAATCACTGCCATGAGATATGTTCTAATAGTTTCTTCATACACCTCATAAATGTTTGATTTTTCGCCCCAATCTCAGTAGGAGGCACACATATAAATCTAGTTATCTCACTCCGGCAATTACTGCTGGACAAATAATCTACTGTATTGATTTGTATATGTGCTCCATCAGATTTTATTTTGCAAGCAGCCCACAGCATACTGTTTCGCAGGGGCAAAAATAAAACGTGCTGAGGCCATTTAAAAAAAAATTAGTTTATTATCTGAACAAGTACAATAAACACGTATTGCATGTAGTAATACACAAAGACAAATCACACAATTACCCTGTTTGTATTCTTGGAGTATTCCTAGAGCTATGGAATTCACATAAAGTTTGTAAATCAAAACTTGATTATGACAGGTTACCATGAAAATAATAACAGAATTGTATAGTAGGGTATGTCACGTGGCCGTACCATGAAGGTGAGTTCGTATGAACAGCAAAATTGCTGAATCAATTCTTCAGATCTGCTCATTTTCTATATAGGAACTATACAAGAGGGAGAGAGAAAGGACAGAAAAGGGCGGAGTCAAGGGGATGCAGCATTTCCTTATGGAAACACGAATATAGTTGTAGAAGAGGAGATCAGGAAGAGAGAGGTACCTGGCCCCCTGCCCCCATCCCCCCTTCGAGGGGAGAAATCCTCTAGGTCTACTGTTGGGAGACGGTGAGGTAACTTTCACCACGTCCTGGGGCCATTTATTACAAAGAATACAAAGGGCTATACCCTTTGTATTATTTGAATATTGCAGTGAATCAAGAACTCATCTCTCTATCTGGACTCAAAGATATAACGTAGGTCACTTTTTTATATCATTACAGTGGATCTCCAGTAAAAACCTTAGGGAGGGGAAGGGTTAGACCCACTATTAGGGCTTTTTCTGTCTGCGCCCCCTGTTTGAGAGATTTCTTCTCACTTCCTGTTAGTGAGCACTAACAAGAAGTGAGCACAGGAAACGAAGAAATGTTACCAAAGTACACAGGCTGCTGTAGAAAACTGAAAGATATATTATCCTTTGTGTTTATAACTTCCTGTTCAAGTGACATAACAGGAGGTAAGTGTAAATCTACCCAGTTGGGACAGCAATCCAAATTCAGAAGGGGTTCATATCCTTCCCCAAACAAAAATGTTTTGGTGGGGATTCAACTTTAAGTACCACAGCTTGATTATATAGCCTGTGATATGAATATTTAAAGTGATATTGAAGTCAAAATGTTTTTAAACGATTTCAAATGCTGAATAAATCACTTACAATGGATGCTGCTCCTTCGTGTTTAAAAGTTTTAGCTTTCTGCAGAATAGGGTGGTTTCCTGAGTACTGACCCTGATATCCTGTTTTAGGGTGGCTCCTTTCCCTTGCAGGGTCCTATAGTGCCACTCTTGTGTGTTCTAGTAAGCTGTGTGTGTCTCCAAAAACAAATAGACAAAGCAAGACAATCCACCCCCTCCTCCCTTCTCCAAGCTAGTAGATGGACAGCTGCTGACTTCTGCTCTGTCCTTGTGATCAGGTACTGGACAGGAAGTTCAAGGAAGCCGATATTAGAGAGTTGGAGCAGTTTGGAAACATGATTACTGTAAGTGTTTGGACAAACATTTAAAGGAATACTTTGCTGGGCAATGTTTTGTTTGATTTATATCCATTATTGAAAACCTGGCAGTATCATAGTTTGTCCCATCCAGTGACCTGCGCGGTCCCTAAAAAGCGGCTTGTAAAGTCTGTTGCTTTATATGAATAAAGCTGGTGACACACTGTATGCGAAGTGGGGTGTGGCAAAGGGAAGCGGCAGCACGCAGCCTTTCGCCTGCAGTGTGTCTTTACATTTTCGATCCGGCGCATCAGGTTGCAAGAACTAGCATAGCTGAGATGAACAAATTAATCTTCAGCCAATCGGCTTGCGCATATAAACCCACATGTCAGGATGCGAAGTTCATTGCGTTGTTAGGCGTGAGCCGATTGGCTTAAGATGAAGTCTTTCATCTGGCTGCGCTCAGCTCTGTGCCCCCCAGCTTCGCTTTGCTCTGAACTGCTTCGCATGCAGTGTGTCACAGTCTTAAAGGACACAATTCTCTCTACCCTAAGGTGATCCAGTGAGGGTATATATGTTGTTATTACCCTGAAGGCTGTGACTTTCCTTCCACCCTTCCTGCATACTGACCATCTTGCAATCTATAACACCTTCCCATATCAGACACCCTTCTGTACTGAAAACTCCACAGTCAGCATCTCCTCTCCGCTCCCCAATACCAGACACCCTATGACTCTTTGTCTGGCAATAAAGAAACCAGACGGAAACTAAAAGTATAGGTTAAAAAATGAAGCAGTTTATTGAAAGCAACAATAAACAAAATAGCAAAACAATAGGTAAATACAAGACATGTCAGAGCTGAGTCAGATGTCAGAAGCCAAAGCGGGTAGTCAGCCAAGCCAGGTCTGGGAATGCAGAGGCCACGATGAACAAATACAATAAACAGAGTCAGTAACTAGGAGATCGGTAGACAGAGCCAGGATCATACACGGAGCACAGGAACGGCAGCAGAGCACTTGGTGAGTCAAACGCATGGGCGGAAACCAGGTGAAAAGACTGATGATTATAAAGTGAACTGGAGTCACATCATCACTGTTCTGCAGCACTTCAATTTGCTGCAGCAACTTCACTGAACACTTCGGCTGCACAGTGTTAAGCAAAAGGGTGGAGGATAATATTTCTGACTAATAAATACCATTTTCCAACAGATATTTGGTGTGTTCATCAACCAAAACATTAAATTGTAGGTTCCCATGCCGAATTGATTTCCTCCATCAGGGTTCAGGCACCTTTCTCCAGCGCTGCCAGGTGTGCCCACCTTCCCCACCTTCTCAATCCCACTTAGCACTCTGCATTCACTTTCGCTGCAAGTGCTAAGTTAGCAGGGCTGAGCTCTGACTTGCAGCACAGCTTTCAGTGGCAGTTTGCTAACTTAGTACTCGCAGTAGCTGAGCAAATGAACAAGCCTTTGGAGTTTGCTAGTAGTCGCACAATGATGAAGTTTACTGGTTTGGTCATAGGAGGGCGCCTGGGAGCAACAGTTTTTCTCAAGCTGGTGATGATATGCGCTCTCTGTGGACTCCCCTCGGATGCATGCTCTCTGTGGACTCCCCTAGGATGCATGCTCTCTGTGGACTCCCCAAGGATGCATGCTCCCTGTGGACTCCCCCAGGATGCATGCTCTCTGTGGACTCCCCTAGGATGCATGCTCTCTGTGGACTCCCCAAGGATGCATGCTCTCTGTGGACTCCCCTAGGATGCATGCTTTCTGTGGACTCCCCAAGGATGCGTGCTCTCTGTGGACTCCCCTAAGATGCATGCTCTCTGTGGACTCCCCAAACATGCATGCTCTCTGTGGACTCCCCAAGGATGCGTGCTCTCTGTGGACTCCCCAAGGATGCATGCTCTCTGTGGACTCCCCTAGGATGCATGCTTTCTGTGGACTCCCCAAGGATGCCTGCTCTCTGTGGACTCCCCAAGGATGCGTGCTCTCTGTGGACTTCCCAAGGATGCATGCTCTCTGTAGACTCCCCAAACATGCATGCTCTCTGTGGACTCTCTAGGATGCGTGCTCTCTGTGGACTCCCCAAGGATGCGTGCTCTTTGTGGACTCCCCAAGGATGCGTGCTCTTTGTGAACTCCCCTAGGATATGCGCTCTCTGTAGACTCCCCCAGGATATGCGCTCTCTGTAGACTCACCTAGGATATGCGCTCTCTGTAGACTCACCTAGGATATGCGCTCTCTGTAGACTCCCCTAGGATGCATGTTCTCTGTGGACTCTCCTAGGATGCATGCTCTCTGTAGACTCCCCTAGGATGCATGCTCTCTGTAGACTCCCCTAGGATATGCGCTCTCTGTTGACTCCCCTAAGATATGCGCTCTCTGTAGACTCCTCTAGGATGCATGCTCTCTGTGGACTTTCTAGGATGCTGCTCTCTGTGGACTCCCCAAGGATACATGCTCTATGTGGACTCCTCAAGTATGCGTGCTCTCTGTGGACTCCCCAAGGATGCGTGTTCTCTGTGGACTCCCCAAGGATGCGTGTTCTCTGTGGACTCCCCAAGGATGCATGTTCTCTGTGGACTCCCCAAGGATGCGTGTTCTCTGTGGACTCCCCAAGGATGCGTGTTCTCTGTGGCCTCTCCTAGGATGCATGCTCTCTGTGGACTCCCCTAAGATTCGTGCTCTCTGTGGATCCCAGAATTTACAGATTGGGGGTTACCGGGAGCAAAAGAAATCAAGAGATGCAGAGAATACCTGAACGTTATTGCAGATGTAGATATTAAGATGACCATACACTATACAAGCTGATATACAATCACTGTACAATTTCCTTTGTACATGCCAAAACTATGAAATATGAGGACAAACCTAAACATTCAATTGCATTTCTATCAAATCAGGTAGGTCTAAACGAGACTGGACAATTACAGCTAATACAGATTGTATAGTGTATACTATATACAGTATATTGTACACAGCACTGTGACAAAAGTATTGCTAAGAGAAAAGGGAGAAAATAGTTTCTTTTTTGTCATTAGAAACTTGAGACTCTTTTAGGAATTTATTTTTTTTTTAGCTGCTAACATTTTTTAAAACTTTAGTTGTGCAGTTGCAGCTCACTGGACACATTTAAAAGCTCATCTTGGTTTGTAGGTCCTTGATTGTTAATTTTCAATAAAGTTTTCCATGCTGCTGAAGTAAAGAATTGTGGGTATTGTAGTTCGCTAAGCTTCCTGTGTGTACAGCGCTCTGCTCGGTGTTTCAGGCAGTGTCTCCGGCTATAGGAGGGAACAGGGAGCTGCGTATTCAGTTCCCATATCTAAACAGGTTAGAGAAATACCGGAGAGGCCGTGACAGGCTGTTGGAGAGGACAGGTAGGTTGGAGACAGCCGAGGGGGTATGAGGAGTCGGGTAGGTGGGTGTGTGTGTGCACTGTTATTCCGCCCTGACTGGTATCAGTCTGTGGAAGGAGCCGATGTCTGTGAGTTCTGTTCCGTCCGTTGTCCGTTTCTGTTGTATTCCCAGCTTCTCTCACTGACAGTAGTGTACTGGCCGGACATTCTGTCACAGTGATCAGTTCCCTTCTCCTCCTCCATGTATTTGTATCTTGTGTCATGTTAGTAAACATATCAGGACAATATTTACATTTTCATATATTTACTACAAGTGAGTTATTGGGAGTTGTGGGCTGGCTGATGAGGATTTGTATTTTCTCTAGTGAATTATATGTGTTTGCTGAGCGGGATGAGATCCTGAATTATTAATACATTCTTATTGGTGAGAGTGTACTAAAAGCATAGCATAATAAAGCATGTGTGTGGGGCTTTGGGGTTTGTGGGAGAAGTGCTTGGGAAGTGCGTTGGGGGGGCCGGCAGAGAAGTGTGTGAGACATGCGTTGGGGTGGGCAGAGAAGTGCATGGCATGTGTGTTGGGGGTCAGCTGGGAAGAATGCGGGGTGTTGTAGGGGGTCGACGGAGAAGCGCACGGGATGTGCGTTCGGGGTCTGTGATAAAGTGCGTGGGACCAACGTTGGGGGTCGGTAGAGAAGCATGTATGGTGTACCTTGAGAGTCGGTGATGAAGCCACTGGAGGTTGCGTTGAGGGTTGGCGGAGAAGCGTGCAGAGCATGCATTAAGGGTCGATGGTGAAGCACACGAGACATGCACTGGGGGTCATGGAGAAGTGCGCGGGATGTGCGTTGGGGGCCAGTAGTGAAGAGCGTGGGACGTGTGTTGATGGCCGGCAGAGAAGAGTACGCTGAGAGTTGTCAGAGAACCTTGTGTGGTGTACCTCGAGGGTCGGCGGAGAAGCGCGCATGGTGTGCGTTGAGGATTGACGCTGAAGCATGTGTGGTGTACATTGAGGGTTGGTGGTTAAGCCTGCTTAGTATGTGTTGAGGGTGCACTGGATGTGTGTGGGAGGTTGGTGGACAAGCACTAAGATGTTGGTAGGGGATCGGCGAAGAACTGCATGGTATGTGCGTTGTGGGTCGGTGGAGAAGCCTGCGTGGTGTACCTTGAGGGTTGGTGATGAAGCCTGCATAGGGTGCGTTGAGGTTTGATGGTGAAGCGCACTGGACGTGCTTTGGGGGTCGGCAGAGAAGCGCGTGGGACATGCGTTGCAGGTCGGTGGGGTCGGTGGAGAAGCCTGTGGGACGTGCGTTGGGGTCGCCGGTGAAGCCTGCGGGACACGTGTGTTGGGGTCGCCTGTGAAGCCTGTGGGACGTGCGTTGGGGTCGCCTGTGAGGCCTGCGGGACGTGCGTTG